>NC_060183.1:73853357-73860857 GCF_021184085.1 Oncorhynchus gorbuscha | reverse complement strand
ATTCTATGTGTTGTTTAGGTTGGTCAGGGCGTGAGTTGGGGTGGGCATTCTATGTGTTGTTTAGGTTGGTCAGGGCGTGAGTTGGGGTGGGCATTCTATGTTGTTTGTTTGTTGGTCATTCTATGTGTTGTTTAGGTTGGGCGTGAGTTTGGGCATTCTATGTGTTGTTTAGGTTGGTCAGGGCGTGAGTTGGGGTGGGCATTCTATGTGTTGTTTAGGTTGGTCAGGGCGTGAGTTGGGGTGGGCATTCTATGTGTTGTTTAGGTTGGTCAGGGCGTGAGTTGGGGTGGGCATTCTATGTGTTGTTTAGGTTGGTCAGGGCGTGAGTTGGGGTGGGCATTCTATGTGTTGTTTAGGTTGGTCAGGGCGTGAGTTGGGGTGGGCATTCTATGTGTTGTTTAGGTTGGTCAGGGCGTGAGTTGGGGTGGGCATTCTATGTGTTGTTTAGGTTGGTCAGGGCGTGAGTTGGGGTGGGCATTCTATGTGTTGTTTAGGTTGGTCAGGGCGTGAGTTGGGGTGGGCATTCTATGTGTTGTTTAGGTTGGTCAGGGCGTGAGTTGGGGTGGGCATTCTATGTGTTGTTTAGGTTGGTCAGGGCGTGAGTTGGGGTGGGCATTCTATGTGTTGTTTAGGTTGGTCGTGAGTTGGGGGGCTATGTGTTGTTTGAGTTGGTGGTGAGTTGGGGTGGGCATTCTATGTGTTGTTTAGGTTGGTCAGGGCGTGAGTTGGGGTGGGCATTCTATGTGTTGTTTAGGTTGGTCAGGGCGTGAGTTGTGGGGTGGGCATTCATTTGGGGTGGTGTTGTTTAGGTTGGTCAGGGCGTGAGTTGGGGTGGGCATTCTATGTGTTGTTTAGGTTGGTCAGGGCGTGAGTTGGGGTGGGCATTCTATGTGTTGTTTAGGTTGGTCAGGGCGTGAGTTGGGGTGGGCATTCTATGTGTTGTTTAGGTTGGTCAGGGCGTGAGTTGGGGTGGGCATTCTATGTGTTGTTTAGGTTGGTCAGGGCGTGAGTTGGGGTGGGCATTCTATGTGTTGTTTAGGTTGGTCAGGGCGTGAGTTGGGGTGGGCATTCTATGTGTTGTTTAGGTTGGTCAGGCGTGAGTTGGGGTGGGCATTCTATGTGTTGTTTAGGTTGGTCAGGGCGTGAGTTGGGGTGGGCATTCTATGTGTTGTTTAGGTTGGTCAGGGCGTGAGTTGGGGTGGGCATTCTATGGGTGTTGTTTAGGTTGGTCAGGGCGTGAGTTGGGGTGGGCATTCTATGTGTTGTTTAGGTTGGTCAGGGCGTGAGTTGGGGTGGGCATTCTATGTGTTGTTTAGGTTGGTCAGGGCGTGAGTTGGGGTGGGCATTCTATGTGTTGTTTAGGTTGGTCAGGGCGTGAGTTGGGGTGGGCATTCTATGTGTTGTTTAGGTTGGTCAGGGCGTGAGTTGGGGTGGGCATTCTATGTGTTGTTTAGGTTGGTCAGGGCGTGAGTTGGGGTGGGCATTCTATGTGTTGTTTAGGTTGGTCAGGGCGTGAGTTGGGGTGGGCATTCTATGTGTTGTTTAGGTTGGTCAGGGCGTGAGTTGGGGTGGGCATTCTATGTGTTGTTTAGGTTGGTCAGGGCGTGAGTTGGGGTGGGCATTCTATGTGTTGTTTAGGTTGGTCAGGGCGTGAGTTGGGGTGGGCATTCTATGTGTTGTTTAGGTTGGTTGGGGTGGGCATTCTATGTGTTGTTTAGGTTGGTCAGGGCGTGAGTTGGGGTGGGCATTCTATGTGTTGTTTAGGTTGGTCAGGCGTGAGTTGGGGTGGGCATTCTATGTGTTGTTTAGGTTGGTCAGGGCGTGAGTTGGGGTGGGCATTCTATGTGTTGTTTAGGTTGGTCAGTTGGGGTGGGCGTGAGTTGGGGTGGGCATTCTATGTGTTGTTTAGGTTGGTCAGGGCGTGAGTTGGGGTGGGCATTCTATGTGTTGTTTAGGTTGGTCAGGGCGTGAGTTGGGGTGGGCATTCTATGTGTTGTTTAGGTTGGTCAGGGCGTGAGTTGGGGTGGGCATTCTATGTGTTGTTTAGGTTGGTCAGGCGTGAGTTGGGGTGGGCATTCTATGTGTTGTTTAGGTTGGTCGTGAGTTGGGGTGGGCATTCTATGTGTTGTTTAGGTTGGTCAGGGCGGAGTGGGCATTCTATGTGTTGTTTAGGTTGGTCAGGGCGTGAGTTGGGGTGGGCATTCTATGTGTTGTTTAGGTTGGTCAGGGCGTGAGTTGGGGTGGGCATTCTATGTGTTGTTTAGGTTGGTCAGGGCGTGAGTTGGGGTGGGCATTCTATGTGTTGTTTAGGTTGGTCAGGGCGTGAGTTGGGGTGGGCATTCTATGTGTTGTTTAGGTTGGTCAGGGCGTGAGTTGGGGTGGGCATTCTATGTGTTGTTTAGGTTGGTCAGGGCGTGAGTTGGGGTGGGCATTCTATGTGTTGTTTAGGTTGGTCAGGCGTGAGTTGGGGTGGGCATTCTATGTGTTGTTTAGGTTGGTCAGGGCGTGAGTTGGGGTGGGCATTCTATGTGTTGTTTAGGTTGGTCAGGGCGTGAGTTGGGGTGGGCATTCTATGTGTTGTTTAGGTTGGTCAGGGCGTGAGTTGGGGTGGGCATTCTATGTGTTGTTTAGGTTGGTCAGGGCGTGAGTTGGGGTGGGCATTCTATGTGTTGTTTAGGTTGGTCAGGGCGTGAGTTGGGGTGGGCATTCTATGTGTTGTTTAGGTTGGTCAGGGCGTGAGTTGGGGTGGGCATTCTATGTGTTGTTTAGGTTGGTCAGGGCGTGCATTCTATGTGTTGTTTAGGTTGGTCAGGGCGTGAGTTGGGGTGGGCATTCTATGTGTTGTTTAGGTTGGTCAGGGCGTGAGTTGGGGTGGGCATTCTATGTGTTGTTTAGGTTGGTCAGGGCGTGAGTTTGGGCATTCTATGTGTTGTTTAGGTTGGGGCGTGAGTTGGGGTGGGCATTCTATGTGTTGTTTAGGTTGGTCAGGGCGTGAGTTGGGGTGGGCATTCTATGTGTTGTTTAGGTTGGTCAGGGCGTGAGTTGGGGTGGGCATTCTATGTGTTGTTTAGGTTGGTCAGGGCGTGAGTTGGGGTGGGCATTCTATGTGTTGTTTAGGTTGGTAGCGTGAGTTGGTCTATGTGTTGTTTAGGTTGGTCGTGAGTTGGGGTGGGCATTCTATGTGTTGTTTAGGTTGGTCAGGGCGTGAGTTGGGGTGGGCATTCTATGTGTTGTTTAGGTTGGTCAGGGCGTGAGTTGGGGTGGGCATTCTATGTGTTGTTTAGGTTGGTCAGGGCGTGAGTTGGGGTGGGCATTCTATGTGTTGTTTAGGTTGGTCAGGGCGTGAGTTGGGGTGGGCATTCTATGTGTTGTTTAGGTTGGTCGTGAGTTGGGGTGGGCATTCTATGTGTTGTTTAGGTTGGTCAGGCGTGAGTTGGGGTGGGCATTCTATGTGTTGTTTAGGTTGGTCAGGGCGTGAGTTGGGGTGGGCATTCTATGTGTTGTTTAGGTTGGTCAGGGCGTGAGTTGGGGTGGGCATTCTATGTGTTGTTTAGGTTGGTCAGGGCGTGAGTTGGGGTGGGCATTCTATGTGTTGTTTAGGTTGGTCAGGGCGTGAGTTGGGGTGGGCATTCTATGTGTTGTTTAGGTTGGTCAGGGCGTGAGTTGGGGTGGGCATTCTATGTGTTGTTTAGGTTGGTCAGGGCGTGAGTTGGGGTGGGCATTCTATGTGTTGTTTAGGTTGGTCAGGGCGTGAGTTGGGGTGGGCATTCTATGTGTTGTTTAGGTTGGTCAGGGCGTGAGTTGGGGTGGGCATTCTATGTGTTGTTTAGGTTGGTCAGGGCGTGAGTTGGGGTGGGCATTCTATGTGTTGTTTAGGTTGGTCAGGGCGTGAGTTGGGGTGGGCATTCTATGTGTTGTTTAGGTTGGTCAGGGCGTGAGTTGGGGTGGGCATTCTATGTGTTGTTTAGGTTGGTCAGGGCGTGAGTTGGGGTGGGCATTCTATGTGTTGTTTAGGTTGGTCAGGGCGTGAGTTGGGGTGGGCATTCTATGTGTTGTTTAGGTTGGTCAGGCGTGAGTTGGGGTGGGCATTCTATGTGTTGTTTAGGTTGGTCATGTGTTGTTTAGGTTGGGGCGTGAGTTGGGGTGGGCATTCTATGTGTTGTTTAGGTTGGTCAGGGCGTGAGTTGGGGTGGGCATTCTATGTGTTGTTTAGGTTGGTCAGGCGTGAGTTGGGGTGGGCATTCTATGTGTTGTTTAGGTTGGTCAGGGGCGTGAGTTGGGGTGGGCATTCTATGTGTTGTTTAGGTTGGTCAGGGCGTGAGTTGGGGTGGGCATTCTATGTGTTGTTTAGGTTGGTCAGGGCGTGAGTTGGGGTGGGCATTCTATGTGTTGTTTAGGTTGGTCAGGGCGTGAGTTGGGGTGGGCATTCTATGTGTTGTTTAGGTTGGTCAGGGCGTGAGTTGGGGTGGGCATTCTATGTGTTGTTTTCTATGTGTTTGGCCTGGTATGGTTCTCAATCAGAGGCAGCTGTCAATCGTTGTCTCTGATTGAGAATCATACTTAGGTAACCTGTTTATCCCACTTAAATTGTGGGTAGGTGTTTTCTGGTTTGTGTGTTTGCACCTTACAGGACTGTTTCGTTCACTCTCTTTGTTGTTTTGTTATTCAGTGTTCAGTTAATTTATTAAATATTAACTTGGACACATACCAGGCTGCATTTTGGTCCGATCTTGACTACTCTTCCTCCGATGACGAGGAGAACCGTTACAGTACCTGGAATCCTCAAATGTCCCCGCAAGGATAGAAGAACAAGGAAATAGTTCCCTTATTTCCCACATTTCCCACATCCCCATGAGAAGAAAGGCTATTTTAATCTTATGGGTTAGGTTTAGGTTCAGGGTTAGAATTAAGGTTGGGGTTGGAATTTAGCTCTGGTTTAGGGGTTAGGGTTAGGAGTTAAGGTTAGGGTTAGGGTTAAGGTCAGGGTTAGGGTTAAGTTTATGGTTAGGGGTTAGGAAAATTATGATTTTGAATGATAATACATTTTATGTCCCAACGAGGATAGAATAAAAGTGTGTATATGTATGTGTGTGTGTGTGTGTGTGTGTGTGTGTGTGTGTAAGAGCACATAGCATGTGTGGGGGAGTACGCTAGCTATCATCTGAAATGGTGAAAATCATACTTACAGTGATTGATGTATGTGCACACTCGTGTCGGTGTGTGGCTCACTGTCATGAACAGGATTAACCAGCAGGCCTTCCAACGTTTTCAATGAACTCTCTCAACTCTCTGCAAATGTCAACAGCATTTTTGCAAAGTGAAGAAATAGCAATAGACAGACAGAAATAGAAAAGTTCAACATATTTATATATATCCATAAAAAATCTGCCGTTTCCAGCTACAATAGTCATTTACAACATTAGCAATGTCTACACTGTATTTCTAATCCATTTGATGTTATTTTAATGGACGAAAAATGTGCTTTTCTTTCAACAACAAGGACATTTGTAAGTGACCCCAAACTTTTGAACGGTAGTGTACATATTTTAGTGCAGTACCCAGTAAGTGCAAGATGTTGAAAATACATAATTTCCATGAGAATGACATATTTTCAATGGATTTTTCTCAAAGGGTATTGTAGGACTTGAGATTGTGTTTTATTGTGGGACTTTGCATAGTAACGTCAGACTTTTATTTTGACGTAAAAATAATTACACAGTAAATACAGTCGTGGCCAAAAGTTTTGAGAATGACACAAATATTAATTTCCACAAAGTTTGCTGCTTCAGTGTCTTTAGATATTTTTGTCAGATGTTACTATGGAATATTGAAGTATAATTACAAACATTTCATAAGTGTCAAAGGCTTTTATTGACAATTACAGTGTCACGTTAGCTAGGAGTGGTGGGTGTGGAGTCAGGCACAGAGAGCAGAGGTTCCAGAAAGGACGGATTTATCCCAACAATGGTCAAGCCAAAAACAACAGGCACAAATGACCACAAAACGGGACACCTAACAATCCGTAATGGAACAAAACACAAACCTTCCCTGACAGAAAAGAAAAGAAGCCCTCACAAAAGCAGGCGGGCCTGAATGCTTAACTAGCCACGAATTAACCACAAACAAGGTACAGGTGAAAACAAGAAAGACAAAAGCAACAGAAAAGGGAAAAGGAATCGGTGGCAGCTAGTAGACCGGTGACAACGACAGCTGAGCGCCGCCCCAACAGGGAGAGGAGCCCTCGGTGGAAGTCGTGACATACATGAAGTTGATGCAAAGAGTCAATATTTGCAGTGCTGCCCCTTCTTTTTCAAGACCTCTGCAATCCTTGGCTGAGAAGCAACCCCACACACGAATGGTCTCAGGATGCTTTACTGTTGGCATGACGCAGGACTGATTTTAGTGCTCACCTTATCTTCTCCGGACAAGCTTTTTTCCGGATGCCCCAAACAATCGGAAAGGGGATTCATCAGAGAAAATGACTTTACCCCAGTCCTCAGCAGTCCAACCTTTTGCAGAATATCAGTCTGTCCCTGATGTTTTTCCTGGAGAGAAGTGGCTTCTTCGCCTCCCTTCTTTTTTTGGGGGGGGGGATTTTTACCCCGTTTTCTCCCCAATTTTATGGTTATCCAATTGTTTATAGTAGCTACTATCTTGTCTCATCACTACAACTCCCGTACGGGCTCAGGAGAGACGAAGGTTGAAATTAATGCGTCCTCCGATACACAACCCAACCAAGCCGCACTGTGTTTTTGACATGCCCATCTCCCGCTGAGAGTGGGGTAACAGTCAGGATCTGCCATTATCAACAGTAATTAGTGCCTTTCTCAAGAGCAAATTGACATATTTTTCACCTTCAACTCAGGGATTTAGATATTTCAACTCAGATTTTTCAACTCAGGGATTTAAACTAGTGACCTTTCAGTTCATGGCCCAACGCTCTAACCGCTAGGCTACCTGCTCTAACCACTAGGCTACCTGCTGGTTACTGGCCCAACGCTCTAACCGCTAGTCTACCTGCTCTAACCACTAGGCTACCTGCTGGTTACTGGCCCAATGCTCTAACCGCTAGGCTACCTGCCACACTTAAACATGTCTCTTGGAGGAAGAGAGAGGGATGATGGGAGATCTTCAGTCTTGAGTTCTGTTCCCCAATAAGTTGTTAGTAAACATCTGAAGTATACTGTCTACAACTGAAGTCTACTGTCTACATCTGAAGTCTACTGTCTACATCTGAAGTCTACTGTCTACATCTGAAGTCTACTGCCCACAACTGAAGTCTACTGTCTACAACTGAATTCTTCTGTCCACAACTGAATTCTACTGTCTACAACTGAAGTCTACTGTCTACAACTGAAGTCTACTGTCTACAACTGAAGTCTACTGTCTACAACTGAAGTCTACTGTCTACAACTGAAGTCTACTGTCTACAACTGAAGTCTGCTGTCTACAACTGAATTCTTCTGTCCACCACTGTATCGTTGATTTCACATTGAATTT
>NC_060183.1:73753357-73845857 GCF_021184085.1 Oncorhynchus gorbuscha | reverse complement strand
ACAGAAATACTCATAATAAACATTGATAAAGATACAACTATTATACATGGAACTTTAGATAAACTTCTCCTTAATGCAACCGCTGTGTCAGATTTCAAAAAAACTTTACAGGGAAAGCAAACCATGCAATAATCAGCGTACAGCCTTTAGACAACAAAGCAGCCAAAAAGATACCCGCCATATTGGGTAGTCAACATTACTCAGAAATAGCATTTTAAATATTCACTTACCTTTGATGATCTTCATCAGAATGCACTCCCAGGAATCCCAGTTCCACCATAAATGTTTGATTTGTTCGATAATGTCCATCAGTTATGTCCAAATATCTTCTTTTGTTAGGGCGTTTGGTAAACAAATCCAAAAGCGCGTTCAGGTCGTTCCGAACGTCGGACGAAAAGTTCTAAAAGTTCCTTTACAGCCCGTAGCAACATGCCAAACTAAGTATGGAATCAATCTTTAGGATGCTTTTAACATAAAACCTCATTAAAGTTCCAACCGGACAATTCCTTTGTCTGTACAAATGAATTGAAACGTAGCTACCTTTCACGTGAGTGCGCCAGACCGAGGCTGTGGCACTCTGCCAGACCACTCACTAAAAGAGCCCTTATGAGCCCCTCCTTTAGAGTAGAATCCTCAAAACAGGTTCTAAATACTGTTGAAATCTAGTGGAAGCCTTGGGAAGTGAAACATAACTAATATCACCCTGTATCTTCAATGGGGGCTGAGTTGAAAAACTACAAACCTCAGATTTCCCACTTCCTGGTTGGATTTTTTTCTCAGTTTTTTGCCTGCCATATGAGTTCTGTTATACTCACAGAGATCATTCAAACAGTTTTAGAAACTTCAGAGTGTTTTCTAATAGTTTCTTTCTATCCTAATTATATGCATATACATGCTTTTACGGCTGAGTAGCAGGAAGCTTAATTTGGACACGTTTTTCATCCAAGCTACCCAAAACCGTACCCCAAAGAAGTTCATTTGTAGAGCAGACCCTCATGACAAACTGAGCCAAAAGTTTTTTTGAAATCAACAAAGCATGAGAAGGCTTTGCTGGTCTCCTCTCTCTCTTTGGGTAGCTCTTTCCCCTCTCTCTCTCTGGGTAGCAGTTTTCCTCTCTCTCTCTCTTTGGGTAGCTGGTACCCTCCCTCTCTCTCTCTCTCTCTCTCTCTCTCTCTCTCTCTCTCTCTCTCTCTCTCTCTCTCTCTCTCTCTCTCTCTCTCTCTGTCTAGCAGTTTTCCTCTCTCTCGCTCTCTTTTTACTGCATGGTCGGAACTAAAAGCACAAGCCTTTCGCTACACTCGCATGCTAACTATGTGTATGTGACCAATAACATTTTATTTTATTTGATACTCATATCACCAATTCCTCCCAATCTCACAAGCTACAGTATGGTCATATTTTATCATCAATTTTGTGATTCTGTTTGCATTCACAGTATTTAGTCCCTCAGTAAATCTATGGTCCTAGGAAATGATAATAGCACAGGGGTGCATTCATTAGTCACCAAACTGAAGAAAAACAGTCTGAAACTGGGTGCTACTGCCTTGACTTGTCCAATAAGACAATCTCATTTTAATTTTCCATTGCATGGCCTAATGAACATGACCCAGGTGATAGTAAAGCGTGTAAGGCTGTCTCAGAGGTGATGATAATGGCAAACAAGGCTTGGCTGTCTCAGAGTGTGAGGAACTTGGGAGAGCAGCCAGAGAGAAGATAGGCATGGTATAATGTTGTCTGTGCCTTGGCTGTTATGTAAGGAGGGGCCCGTGTGTGTGTGTGCGTGCGTGAGTGTGTGTGTGTGCGTGGACAACCCCTGAAAACTCCCTCAAGATGACAAGCCCCTCCTTGTGTATATGTGAATATGTGTGTGAATGTGTGTGTGCGTGTGTGTGAATGTGAACGCGTGTGTGAATGCTAAATGGAGTGTGTTTGTGTGTGTGTGTGTGGACGACCCCGACCAAGACATCAAGCCCCCCCTGTAACACAGAGATACGGCCCATCTTCCCGAGGCTCATGCGCGAAGCAGGAACAGAGTGAAGGAAAATCACCATCGGCCTATGGAATTACAATAATAACTCCCATCGTGAGTCAACGTTGTGCTGAGCGCTTTTGAAAAGCCCTGTGAATGGCATCGTGTTGCACCATGTGGCAGCCCCCTAGTTCCATGCTGTAACGTCTGACACAGGACAGTGGGCCGAAGCTGGGCGACTTTGCAGATGTCGCCATGGTTTAGGTTTTGATCCCTCCCCCGTCCTGTCCACTGTCTGGTGATTAGGTCCAATGACGTCATAGGCTGGATATTTGACCTTATTTTGAGCCTCATGCATTATGTCAGCATGTCTCATTCCCAGTGGCAATTTTAGTATGTACATCTTGGTTGGGCAAATGAAACCAATTTTTGCAGATGCATACCAGCAAAGCCACTATGCAACTTTTTATTATTTTATTAGGCCTATGTGGCCTAAATAGGAAGGAAAATACAATCACGAGGATCCACGTTCATAGATAATATACCGACGCACAGACAGCGCATTGTGCAAACAAAACATCCCTCGCAATATCAACTGGAATTACAAGGGTCTATCACAGAACTTTTTGTTGAACCAACAACATTATATAGTATCCCCTCCTCATGGAGCAAAGCACATGAACTAATTATAATACACAAAGTAAGAAACACAATATAACAATTGAGATGTACAAACTATGGCATAAGGGAACAATGAGAGGATAAGAAGACAAATTTCGATGAAGACATTAATGAGAGAGTAGTCGATATAACTATTTGTTCAGCACTTGTGCAGCAACAGAATTCAGGGCCGTTCTTACGGTGTTCTCCTTGTACATGAAGTCAGAACCGTAGGATAAATAATGGGGGCATATAAGCAGACAACGAAAGTGGGTTTAGAAACCCTAGACCCACTCCACAAACCCTAGACCCACTCCACAAAACTTAGACCCACTCCAATTTGCATACTGCCCAAACAGATCCACAGATGGTGCAATCTCTATTGCACTCCACACTGCCCTTTCCCACCTGGACAAAAGGAACACTTATGTGAGAATGCTATTCATTGACTGCAGCTCAGCGTTCAACACCATAGTACCCTCAAAGCTCATCACTAAGCTAAGGATCCTGGGACTAAACATCTCCCTCTGCAACTGGATCCTGGACTTCCTGACTGGCCACCCGCAGGTGGTGAGGGTAGGTAGCAACACATCTGCCACGCTGATCCTCAACACTGGAGCTCCCCAGGGGTGGGTGCTCAGCCCCCTCCTGTACTCCCGGTTCACTCACGACTGCATGGCCAGGCAGGACTCCAACACCATCATTAAGTTTGCAGACGACACAACAGTGGTAGGCCTGATCACCGACAACGACGAGACAGCCAATAGGTAGGAGGTCAGAGACCTGGCTGGGTGGTGCCAGAATAACAACCTATCCCTCAATGTAACCTAGACTAAGGAAATTATTATAGACTACAGGAAAAGGAGGACCGAGCACTCCCCCATTCTCATCGAGGGGGTGTAATGGAGCAGGTTGAGAGCTTCAAGATCCTTGGTGTCCACATTAACAACAAACTAGAATTGTCCAAACACACCAAGACAGTCGTGAAGAGGGCACGACAAAGCCTATTCCCCCTCAGGAAACTGAAATGATTTGGCATGGGTCCTGAGATCCTCAAAATGTTATAAAGCTGCAACATCGAGAGCATCCTGACTGGTTGCATCACTGCCTGGTACGGACATTGCTCGGCCTCTGACCTCAAGGCACTACAGAGGGTAGTGCGTACGGCCCAGTACATCACTGGGGCTAAGCTGCCTGCCATCCAGGACCTCTACACCAGGCGGTGTCAGAGGAAGGTCCTAAAACATGTCAAAGACCCCAGCCACCCCGGTCATAGACTGTTCTTGTAACGATTCTCTTGGGGTGAAGTCGAGGAGGACCAAAATGCAGCATGGTTGTTATTCATTGTACTTTAAAAAAGAAACTGTACACGAATAAACTAACAAAACAAGAAACATGGAAAACCTAAACAGTCCTATCTGGTGCAAAACACAGAGACAGGAACAATCCCCCACAAACACACAGTGAAATAAAGGTCAGAAAGTGACAGTTCTCTCTACTACCGCATGGCAAGCGGTACCGGAGTGCCAAGTCTAGGACAAAAAGGCTTCTCAACTGTTTTTACACTCAAGCCATAAAACTCCTGAACATAAGATTCCCAAGCCATAAGACCCCCCTCCCCCATCCACCAACCCCTTTTTTTATGCTGCTGCTACTCTCTGTTTATCATATATGCATAGTCACTTTAACTATACATTCATGTACATACTACCTCAATTGGGTCAACCAACCAGTGCTCCCGCACTTTGGCTAACCGGGCTATTTGCATTGTGTCCTGCCACCCGCAACCCACCACCTGCCAACCCCTCATTTACGCTACTGCTACTCTCTGTTCATCACATGCATAGTCACTTTAAACATATTTACATGTACATACTACCTCAATCAGCCTGACTAACCAGTGTCTGTATGAAGCCTCGCTACTTTTATAGCCTCATTACTGTATATAGCCTCTCTTTTTACTGTTGTTTTAATTCTTTATTTACCTATTGTTCACCTAACACCTTTTTGCACTATTGGTTAGAGCCTGTAAGTAAGCATTTCACTGTAAGGTTTACACCTATTATATTCGGCGCACGTGACAAATAAACTTTTTGATGACATTTCTCTACAACAGGCTGGAGGCTATATGTGCACCACCAAGTCAGAACAGTAAGTTCTGAGGGGGAGAGCGACCAAATTCTTAGGGTAAGACACATGGGCTACTAACATCTTACTACGCAACATATACTTCGTATTACTTTCTTACCTACAGTATACATATCTCCCTGGCATATTACATAATTTGTAAGACATATTTTTGGACTTTGTAATCAAAGTCTAGCATTCTCTGGATTTATGGTGCTTTCAAGAAAGATCATCTATAAGTCTTTGCTAGGTAAAGCCCCGCCTTATCTCAGCTCACTGGTCACCATAGCAACACCCAACCGTAGCACGCGCTCCAGCAGGCATATTACACTGGTCATCCCCAAAGCCAACACTTCCTTTCGCCGCCTTTCCTTCCAGTTCTCTGCTGCCAATGACTGGAACGAATTGCAAAAATCTCTGAAGCTGGAGTCATATCTCTTTGCCTCTAGGGCCTATTTATTTCCTACCTCCCCACTCTTCTACATTTTCACACACTGTACATAGATTTTTCTATTTTTATTTTATTTTGTTATTGACTAGACTATTTGTTTATGTGTAACTCTGTGTTGTTGTTTTTGTCGCACTGCTTTGCTTTATCTTGGCCAGGTTGCAGTTGTAAATGAGAAGTTGTTCTCAACTGGTCTACCTGGTTAAATAAAGGTGTTCTCAACTGGCTACCTGGTTAAATAAAGGTGAAATTGAATAAAAAAGACAGCTGGGAACTCAGTTGAAGAGATCTCCCAGTTCTGAGTTAGCAGTTGTTTTGAACTCGACAGAAGTCATACTGGATTGACAGCATGACCAATGTATTCAACCTTTTGCGGCCCATGATGTTCCGTGTGAATGCTTATCCTTTTAAGCTTGGAAAAGCAACACTTTTAGATGGATGTTTTAAATACTTAATCTGTTGCGACGAGCAATCCCGTATCCGGGAGTGTAATTATAGCCTCAAGCTCATTACCATAACGCAACGTTAACTATTCATGAAAATCGCAAATGAAATGAAATAAATATATTGGCTCACAAGCTTAGCCTTTTGTTAACAACACTGTCATCTCAGATTTTCAAAAAATGCTTTTCAACCATAGCTACACAAGCATTTGTGTAAGAGTATTGATAGCTAGCATAGCATTAAGCCTAGCATTCAGCAGGCAACATTTTCACAAAAACAAGAAAAGCATTCAAATAAAATCATTTACCTTTGAAGAACTTTGGATGTTTTCAATGAGGAGACTCTCAGTTAGATAGCAAATGTTCAGTTTTTCCAAAAATATGATTTGTGTAGGAGAAATCGCTCCGTTTTGTTCATCACGTTTTACTAAGAAAAAACCCAGAAAATTCAGTCATTACAACGCAAACTTTTTTCCAAATTAACTCCATAATATCGACAGAAACATGGCAAATGTTGTTTAGAATCAATCCTCAAGGTGTTTTTCACATATCTATTCGATGATAAATCACTCGTTGCAGTTTGGTTTCTCCTCTGTTCAAAATGGAAAAATGCACGCACCTGGAGATTACGCAATCGTTTCGACGGAGGACACCGAGCGGACACCTGGTAAATGTAGTCTCTTATGGTCAATTTTCCAATGATATGCCTACAAATACGTCACAATGCTGCAAACACCTTGGGGAAACGACAGAAAGTGTAGGCTCATTCCTTGTATGACATTTCATCTTGGTTTCGCCTGCAGCATTAGTTCTGTGGCACTCACAGAAAATATCTTTGCAGTTTTGGAAACGTCAGAGTGTTTTCTTTCCAAAGCTGTCAATTATATGCATAGTCGGGCATCTTTTCGTGTCAAAATATCTTGTTTAAAACGGGAACTTTTTTCATTCAAAAATGAAATACTGCCCCCAGAGGTTCAAGAGGTTAATCCTTGACTTGGACCACACACCGTCTCCACAGAATAGCAGACGGGAAGCAAAATAGTAATTGCTTTACGACACTTTGCGATTGATTCCTTCCAAACCCCTCATTGTTAAATTAGTAATTTACAACTTGTGTTTATGTCTAATGGCTGATGAGCACGATACATTTTATCTGTAATTTCTCTTCACATGACAAGGATTTGCCAGTAGATTGTCACCATGATTCATGATGATGACTGCTTGTCTAGCTTGCTGACTAAGATTTTGAAAGTATGATGTTGACATGATCAGTCCCAAGCAAAGATACAGTATGATGTGATTTGGCATAATTTCATCTGTGGCCAATGACTTTGAGCCTCCTTGGACGGGCATTTCTAATGTAAATCTATGGCAGCACCTAAGGGGGCTTCAACTGTCTAACTTTCCCTGTAGATTCAATAGGTGACGTAGTGTCCCCATGAGTGACAGAACACTGAACCAATCACGGCGCAACTAGAGGTGATGCCGGTGATGTCTGGTGAAGACCCGCCTTACAACAGGCCTATAAGCCCTCAGTCCACCCTCTCTCAGCCTATTGTGGACAGTCTCAGCACTGATGGAGGGATTGTGCGTTCCTGGTGTAACTCGGGCTGTTGTTGCCATCCTGTACCTGTCCAGCAGGTGTGATGTTCGAATGTACCAATCCTGTGCAGGTGTTGTTACACGTGGTCTGCCACTGCGAGGACGATCAGCTGTCTGTCTTGTCTCCTTGTAGTGCTGTCTTAGGCATCTCACAGTACGGATATTGCAATATATCCTCACTGGAGGAATGGAAGGAGGGAGTCCTCTTTCTGGTCAGTCTCACCAGAGGAATGGAAGGAGGGAGCCCTCTTTCTGGTCAGTCTCACCGGAGGAATGGAAGGAGGGAGCCCGCTTTCTGGTCAGTCTCACTGGAGGAATGGAAGGAGAGAGCCCTCTTTCCGGTCAGTCTCACCAGAGGAATGGAAGGAGGGAGCCCTCTTTCTGGTCAGTCTCACTGGAGGAATGGAAGGAGGGAGTCCTCTTTCTGGTAAGTCTCACTGGAGGAATGGAAGGAGGGAGTCCTCTTTCTGGTCAGTCTCACTGGAGGAATGGAAGGAGAGAGCCCTCTTTCTGGTCAATCTCACCAGAGGAATGGAAGGAGGGAGTCCTCTTTCTGGTCAGTCTCACTGGAGGAATGGAAGGAGGAGCCTTCTTTCTGGTCAGTCTCACCAGAGGAAGGAGAGAGCCCTCTTTCTGGTCAGTCTCACCAGAGGAATGGAAGGAGGGAGTCCTCTTTCTGATCAGTCTCACCAGAGGAATGGAAGGAGGGAGCCCTCTTTCTGGTAAGTCTCACCAGAGGAATGGAAGGAGGGAGTCCTCTTTCTGGTCAGTCTCACTGGAGGAATGGAAGGAGGGAGCCCTCTTTCTGGTCAGTCTCACCAGAGGAATGGAAGGAGGGAGTCCTCTTTCTGGTCAGTCTCACTGGAGGAATGGAAGGAGGGAGCCCTCTTTCTGGTCAGTCTCACCAGAGGAATCGAAGGAGGGAGCGGGACCATGAGAGTTGGACCCTCTGCTGCTCTCTTCTTCTCTGCAGTGAGACTAATTGCCATGTTCAAAACAACTGGGAACTCGGACTTCCGACTACAGTGCATTCAAGACAACTGGGAAATCCGACAGGGAAAAATAGTTTTGACGGCCATCCAACTTGGAATTCCAAGTAGGAAACACAAGTATCTTTTGAGAGCTCTGACCTGAAGATCACTGACGTCATGATTTTACCGCTGTGTTTTCTTCGAGTTCCCAGTTGTCTTGAAAGCACCATGACCATCAGATACAGGTACCATCAGTCCAGTAAAGTAAAACATCTAATTATTATCATTTATGCTCCGCAGTGCCTTGCAGTGCTCCTGACTGGCGCAGTGGTCTAAGGCACTGCATGTCAGTACTAGAGGTGTCACTACAGACACCCTGGTTCAAGTCCAGGCTGTATCACAACCGGTGCACCATTGGTCCAGGTTTGACCAGTGTAGGCAGTCATTGTAAATAAGAACTTGTTCTTGACTAGTTTTAAAAAGAAATGTTGAAAGTGCTCTAAAAACGAATCTATGTTGTTATCAAAGCTGGAGTTTTGCAGTATAATATGGTCAGAGAAGAACAGTATTGGCAGGCAGGTATATAGACAATATGCTGTGATAATGTATTATTCCTACTGCACAAACCTCCTTCCTACACAACTGGTTTTATTAGGTTCACGTTAACATTTTTAAGTCTTTTTTTTTAAATCGGAGAGGTCGATCTCGGCTTGCTTTTTGACAGCGAAATTGATCTTGACTTGGTGTCCACTGATCTACAGTCATGGAATAAAGGGATACTGTAGGTCACCCCAGAATGAAAGTTTGTCAGGTGTTTTCCCTAAAAGTAGTCTAATAATGAGAGCCAACTTACAATGTAATCTGTGCTGTAGATCAAGCTATATACAGTGGGGCAAAAAGTATTTAGTCAGCCACCAATTGTGCAAGTTCTCCCACTTAAAGATGAGAGAGGCCTGTAAATTTCATCATAGGTACACTTCAACTATGAACAAAAAATCCAGAAAATCACTTTGTAGGATTTTTAATGAATTTATTTGCAAATTATGGTGTAAAATAAGTATTTGGTCAATAACAAAAGTTTATCTCAATACTTTGTTATATACCCTTTGTTGGCAATGACAGAAGTCAAACGTTTTCTGTAAGTCTTCACAAGGTTTTCACACACTGTTGCTGGTATTTTGGCCCATTCCTCCATGCAGATCTCCTCTAGAGCAGTGATGTTTGGGGCTGTTGCTGGGCAGCACGGACTTTCAACTCCCTCCAAAGATTTTCTATGGGGTTGAGATCTGGAGACTGGCTAGGCCACTCCAGGACCTTGAAATGGGAAGGTTGGTGAATCTGAATCTGGTGTATAGCGAGAATAGGAGAGGGCCTAGAACAGAGCCCTGGGGGACACCAGTGGTGAGAGCGCGTGGTGAGGAGACAGATTCTCGCCACGCCACCTGGTAGGAGCGACCTGTCAGGTAGGACGCAATCCAAGCGTGGGCCGCGCCGGAGATGCCCAACTCGGAGAGGGTGGAGAGGAGGATCTGATGGTTCACAGTATCGAAGGCAGCCGATAGATCTAGAAGGATGAGAGCAGAGGAGAGAGAGTTAGCTTTAGCAGTGCGGAGCGCCTCCGTGATACAGAGGAGAGCAGTCTCAGTTGAATGACTAGTCTTGAAACCTGACTGATTTGGATCAAGAAGGTCATTCAGAGAGAGATAGCGGGAGAGCTGGCCAAGGACGGCACGTTCAAGAGTTTTGGAGAGAAAAGAAAGAAGGGATACTGGTCTGTAATTGTTGACATCGGAGGGATCGATTGTAGGTTTTTTCAGAAGGGGTGCAACTCTCGCTCTCTTGAAGACGGAAGGGACGTAGCCAGCGGTCAGGGATGAGTTGATGAGCGAGGTGAGGTAAGGGAGAAGGTCTCCGGAAATGGTCTGGAGAAGAGAGGAGGGGATAGGGTCAAGCGGGCAGGTTGTTGGGCGGCCGGCCGTCACAAGACGCGAGATTTCATCTGGAGAGAGAGGGGAGAAAGAGGTCAGAGCACAGGGTAGGGCAGTGTGAGCAGAACCAGCGGTGTCGTTTGACTTAGCAAACGAGGATCGGATGTCGTCGACCTTCTTTTCAAAATGGTTGACGGAGTCATCTGCAGAGAGGGAGGAGGGGGGGGAGGAGGATTCAGGAGGGAGGAGAAGGTGGCAAAGAGCTTCCTAGGGTTAGAGGCAGATGCTTGGAATTTAGAGTGGTAGAAAGTGGCTTTAAGAGCAGAGACAGAGGAGGAAAATGTAGAGAGGAGGGAGTGAAAGGATGCCAGGTCCGCAGGGAGGCGAGTTTTCCTCCATTTCCGCTCGGCTGCCCGGAGCCCTGTTCTGTGAGCTCGCAATGAGTCATCGAGCCACGGAGCGGGAGGGGAGGACCGAGCCGGCCTGGAGGATAGGGGACATAGAGAGTCAAAGGATGCAGAGAGGGAGGAGAGGAGGGTTGAGGAGGCAGATTCAGGAGATAGGTTGGAGAAGGTTTGAGCAGAGGGAAGAGATGATAGGATGGAAGAGGAGAGAGTAGCGGGGCAGAGAGAGCGAAGGTTGGGACGGCGCGATACCATCCGAGTAGGGGCAGTGTGGGAGGTGTTGGATGAGAGCGAGAGGGAAAAGGATACAAGGTAGTGGTCGGAGACTTGGAGGGGAGTTGCAATGAGGTTAGTGGAAGAACAGCATCTAGTAAAGATGAGGTCGAGCGTATTGCCTGCCTTGTGAGTAGGGGGAAGGTGAGAGGGTGAGGTCAAAAGAGGAGAGGAGTGGAAAGAAGGAGGCAGAGAGGAATGAGTCAAAGGTAGACGTGGGGAGGTTAAAGTCGCCCAGAACTGTGAGAGGTGAGCCGTCCTCAGGAAAGGAGCTTATCAAGGCATCAAGCTCATTGATGAACTCTCAGAGGGAACCTGGAGGGCGATAAATGATAAGAATGTTAAGCTTGAAAGGGCTGGTAACTGTGACAGCATGGAATTCAAAGGAGGCGATAGACAGATGGGTAAGGGGAGAAAGAGAGAATGACCACTTGGGAGAGATGAGGATCCCGGCGCCACCACCCCGCTGACCAGAAGCTCTCGGAGTGTGCGAGAACACGTGGGCGGACGAAGAGAGAGCAGTAGGAGTAGCAGTGTTGTCTGTGGTGATCCATGTTTCCGTCAGTGCCAAGAAGTCGAGGGACTGGAGGGAGGCATAGGCTGAGATGAACTCTGCCTTGTTGGCCGCAGATCGGCAGTTCCAGAGGCTACCGGAGACCTGGAACTCCACGTGGGTCGTGCGCGCTGGGACCACCAGATTAGGGTGGCCGCGGCCACGCGTGTGGAGCGTTTGTATGGTCTGTGCAGAGAGGAGAGAACAGGGATAGACAGACACATAGTTGACAGGCTACAGAAGAGGCTACGCTAATGCAAAGGAGATTGGAATGACAAGTGGACTACACGTCTCGAATGTTCAGAAAGTTAAGCTTACGTAGCAAGAATCTTATTGACTAAAATTATTAAAATGATACAGTACTGCTGAAGTAGGCTAGCTGGCAGTGGGTGCGTTGTTGACACTACACTAATCAAGTCGTTCCGTTGAGTGTAATAGTTTCGACAGTGCTGCTATTCGGGGGCTAGCTGGCTAGCTAGCAGTGTTGTTTACGTTACGTTGCGTTAAAAGAACGACAATAGCTGGCTAGCTAACCTAGAAAATCGCTCTAGACTACACAATTATCTTTGATACAAAGACGGCTATGTAGCTAGCTATGTAGCTAGCTACGATCAAACAAATCAAACCGTTGTACTGTAATGAAATGAAATGAAAATGTGATACTACCTGTGAATGCGACCGGGTTGTGAGTCTATTCGGTAGACGTTGACTAGCTGTTGGCTAGCTGTCGGCTAGCTGTTGGCTAGCTGTTGGCTAGCTAGCAGAGTCTCCTACGTTAAGGACGACAAATAGCTGGTTAGCTAACCTCGGTAAATTAAGATAATCACTCTAAGACCACACACTCTAAACTACACAATTATCTTGGATACGAAGACAGCAAAGACAGCTATGTAGCTAGCTAACACTACAGTAATCAAGTCGTTCAGTTGAGTGTAATAGTTCTACAGTGCAGCTAATCGGTGGACGTTAGCTAGCTGGCTAGTGAAGACTACGTTAGGACGGCGAAATACGATAATTACGCAATTATCTTTGATACAAAGACCTCACATGGTCTCTCCTATCATTGCTATGCAGACGACACACAATTAATCTTCTCCTTTCCCCCTTCTGATGACCAGGTGGCGAATCGCATCTCTGCATGTCTGGCAGACATATCAGTGTGGATGACGGATCACCACCTCAAGCTGAACCTCGGCAAGACGGAGCTGCTCTTCCTCCCGGGGAAGGACTGCCCGTTCCATGATCTCGCCATCACGGTTGACAACTCCATTGTGTCCTCCTCCCAGAGCGCTAAGAACCTTGGCGTGATCCTGGACAACACCCTGTCGTTCTCAACTAACATCAAGGCGGTGGCCCGTTCCTGTAGGTTCATGCTCTACAACATCCGCAGAGTACGACCCTGCCTCACACAGGAAGCAGCGCAGGTCCTAATCCAGACACTTGTCATCTCCCGTCTGGATTACTGCAACTCGCTGTTGGCTGGGCTCCCTGCCTGTGCCATTAAACCCCTACAACTCATCCAGAATGCCGCAGCCCGTCTGGTGTTCAACCTTCCCAAGTTCTCTCACGTCACCCCGCTCCTCCGCTCTCTCCACTGGCTTCCAGTTGAAGCTCGCATCCGCTACAAGACCATGGTGCTTGCCTACGGAGCTGTGAGGGGAACGGCACCTCAGTACCTCCAGGCTCTGATCAGGCCCTACACCCAAACAAGGGCACTGCGTTCATCCACCTCTGGCCTGCTCGCCTCCCTACCACTGAGGAAGTACAGCTCCCGCTCAGCCCAGTCAAAACTGTTCGCTGCTCTGGCCCCCCAATGGTGGAACAAACTCCCTCACGACGCCAGGACAGCGGAGTCAATCACCACCTTCCGGAGACACCTGAAACCCCACCTCTTTAAGGAATACCTAGGATAGGATAAAGTAATCCTTCTCACCCCCCTGAAAAGATTTAGATGCACTATTGTAAAGTGGCTGCTCCACTGGATGTCATAAGGTGAACGCACCAATTTGTAAGTCGCTCTGGATAAGAGCGTCTGCTAAATGACTTAAATGTAATGTAAATGTCCTGGTCCCTTTGCAGAAAAACAGCCCCAAAGCATGATATTTCCACCCCCATGCTTCACAGTAGGTATGGTTTTCTTTGGACGCAACTCAGCATTCTTTGTCCTCCAAACACGACGAGTTTTTACCAAAAAGTTTCATCTGACCATATGACATTCTCCCAATCTTCTTCTGGATCATCCAAATGCTCTTTAGCAAACTTCAGACGGGCCTGGACATGTACTGGCTTAAGCAGGGGGACACGTCTGGCACTGCAGGATTTGAGTCGCTGGCAGCGTAGTGTGTTACTGATGGTATGCTTTGTTACTTTGGTCCCAGCTCTCTGCAGGTCATTCACTAGGTCCCCCCGTGTGGTTCTGGGATTTTTGCTCACCGTTCTTGTGATCATTTTGACCCCACGTGGTGAGATCTTGTGTGGAGCCCCAGATCGAGGGAGATTATCAGTGGTCTTGTATGTCTTCTATTTCCTAATAATTGCTCCCACAGTTGATTTCTTCAAACCAAGCTGCTTACCTATTGCAGATTCAGTCTTCCCAGCCTGGTGCAGGTCTACAATTTTGTTTCTGGTGTCCTTTGACAGCTCTTTGGTCTTGGCCATAGTGGAGTTTGGAGTGTGACTGTTTGAGGTTGTGGACAGGTGTCTTTTATACTGATAACAAGTTCAAACAGGTTCCATTAATACAGGTAAAGAGTGGAGGACACAGGTCTGTGAGAGCCAGAAATCTTGCTTGTTTGTAGTTGGCCAAATACTTATTTTCCACCATAATTTGCAAATAAATTCATTAAAAATCCTACAATGTGATTTTCTGGATTTTTTTTCTAAATTTGTCTGTCATAGTTGAAGTGTACCTATGATGAAAATTACAGGCCTCTCTGATCTTTTTAAGTGGGAGAACTTGCACAATCGGTGGCTGACTAAATGCTTTTTTGCCCCACTGTACCTAAATCCCCAACAATAAGAAAGATAAACATTGTCTGAAATTTGGAAATTAGATGGTGCCTGTCTTTTCAATTTTACATTACTACCTTAAAGATCTGAAAACGTCCGACAAACTTATATTTTGGAGTGAACTATCACTTTAACTTCCTAGTACTTGTAAATATCTATAACAGTCCATTTGAGTGATCCCCGGAATCTTGTAGCTTCCAGTTGTTGCAGTCGTAAAGATGACATGAATGCGTTCAAGTGAGTAAACTCTTAATAGCTGACAATGTGTCAAACCTCAGACTGTATGGGTCAAACTAGCGACATTATGCACATTTGTAAAAGGTCAGTGATGAAACGTGTAAACTTGTAAACTGGGGTATCATCAGTTTCCCACTTTGAACTAGGACTTAGAGCACATATGTCAGAGTCAAGGCCCGCGGGCCACATCCGGCCCGCGAGAAGGTTTTTTACGGCCCCTGGGATGATCTTGATTTGTTATTAGAACCGGCCCGCAGACCGCAGCAAGCCGGCAGCCCGCAGATCTTTTACACGCACCAATACTACATTTCCCACAATGCAACGGTGACGCACCGAGCAGTAGGCTGCTTCATTTCAATATTTATTGGCACAGCAGTTGTCAGCATCACAGTAAAATTAACTTTCAGATACCCATCAAAAATGGCAAAACGGAAGGTGGACACTGAGAACCGGGGTTTCAAACAAGGTGGGAGTCGGAGTATTTGTTCACGGAGGTAGCTGGAAAACCTGTGTGTCTTCTGTGTGGAGAAAGTGTGGCGGTACTGAAAGAGTATAATCTGAGACGACATTATGAAACGAAACACGCGGACAAAAACAAGAATATGGACATGGAACAAAGGCTACAAAGGCAGAGGAATTAAAACGAGGCCTCAAATCTCGACAGGCTCTGTTCAAAAAAAGCCAAATCACAAGGCCAGGCTGCTTCAAGGCCAGTTTTATTTTGGCAGAAGAGATCGCTAAATCAGCCCGGCCATTTACGGAGGGGATTTCATCAAAAACTGCATGATTAAAGTTTGTGACGAAGTTTGCCCAGAAAAAGGCAACTCTTTTTAAATGTGAGTCTGAGCAGAAACACCATTGCCGAGAGAGTGACCAGTTGTCCATCAATCTAAAAGAGCAGCTTGTGAAAAAGGGAAAAGATTTCATTGCATATTCCTTGGCTGTGGATGAGAGCACCGACATTTCTGACATTGCCCAGTTGTCAATTTTCATCCGCGGAGTGGACTCCAGCCTAAGCGTGACAGAGGAGTTTTTGGCTTTACGTCCTATGCATGGCACAACTACGGGGCATGATTTGTATGAAGAGGTGTCAAGATGTGTAAATGAGATGGAGCTGCCTTGGGAAAAACTCGTGGGTTTGACAACGACGGAGCACCTGCGATGTGTGGACACAGGAGCGGACTGGTGTCGAAGATACGGGAAAAGATGCAAGAGGAAAACGCGACAGGTGAGCTGACAGCTTATCATTGTATCATACACCAGGAAGCGTTGTGCGGTAAAGCCTTGAAAATGGAGCATGTAATGAGCATCATCACGCGCACAGTTAACTTTATCAGAGCCAAAGGTTTGAATCACCGCCAGTTCAAGGCATTTCTGACGGAGTTAGAAACGGAGCATGGTGATTTGCCTTATCACACAGAGGTGCGATGGCTAAGCCAGGGAAAGGTGCTTCAAAGATGTTTCGAGTCTTCGTGAGGAGATTTGTCTGTTCTTGGACAGCAAAGGGAAAGACACAACACAACTCCGAGACGAAATGTTTCTGTGTGAAATGGCTTTTCTGTGTGACATTACGAGTCATCTGAATGCAATGAACTTGCAGCTGCAGGGTCGGGATCGTGTCATCTCTGATATGTACAGTACAGTGAAGGCATTTAAAACCAAACTGACTCTGTGGGAGACGCAGATGCGGAAAGAAAATTTGAGCCACTTTCCCAGCTGCCAGACCATGAAAGAGAAGCTCTCTACCAGTGCGTTCCCGAGCGCACAGTTGGCTGATAAAATAGGTATGCTTGCCGCTGACTTTCGACGCCGATTTGCTGACTTTGAAGCACAAAAAAGCAGGTTGGAACTGCTCGGTAACCCATTTGCTGTTGACGTGGAAAGCTCACCACCAAACCTCCAAATGGAGTTGATTGACCTCCAATGCAATGATGCACTGAGGGCAAAATATGTGGCAGTGGGTGCTGCGGAGTTCGCCCGTTTCCTCCCCGACACAATGCCCCAGCTGCGCATCCAGGCTGCTCAAACGTTGTCTATGTTTGGCAGCACATACCTGTGTGAACAACTGTTTTCTTTGATGAACTTGAACAAAACATCACACAGAAGTCGACTTACTGCTGA
Organism: Oncorhynchus gorbuscha; assembly: GCF_021184085.1. NCBI lineage: Eukaryota > Metazoa > Chordata > Actinopteri > Salmoniformes > Salmonidae > Oncorhynchus > Oncorhynchus gorbuscha. Next base: position 73,829,112 of record NC_060183.1, on the reverse strand, counting down.
ACACCTCCACTCAATTCTGAGGATTTCCTCAGCTCAGAGCCTTGAACATTGATGAACTTGTGGAAAAGATGGGACACCACCAAGTATCACCCTCAACCTCAAACAAGTGAACATTACTGTGCAATCACATATTTAGAGTTTTTACTCAGTTCAAGTTTAAAAGTTAAAGTTTAATATTTGTTTTCACTGCATGTTACTTCTCCTTAAACAAAGTGTTGTTTTTGATTAATAGATTTTTGCACTTTATTTTATTGTATTTCAATCCAATTATATTTTAAAAATATTTCAGTTGAGTGGATGATAGAAAATTGCTATTATTGTTTTTTCTTTGAAGTAAATTTAGCCCACTTTTGCTAAAATAGAAAATATAGGCTACTGATGGTGCCTTGAATACCGGTTTCTTTCATTTAATGTTCATGTTATGGGGATTTTTATATAAAGGAAATTTGTCTTTTGTGTCTGTTGAAAATTAAAGATTACTGACAGAGCCATAAGAAAATATTGCTTTATTTATCTGATCATATTGGAATATATTTGTTAGGTTTTCAGTAGGTTCAATTAGGTTCACTAGACTATATGCGTCATTTAAAATTTTTTCAATGAACATTCGAACAGTCCGGCCCTCGGCTTGTAGCTAAAATTTTTATTTGGCCCTCCGTCCATTTGACTTTGACACCCCTGACTTAGAGGGTCGTTCAAGTGGTTTTTCAGTTTATATAAAAATAATAAAAAAATTCTGACAGGACTCGAATGCACCATAGGACAGACATATGAATATGAAAATAAGACACAAGTCATTTCAGTACAGGCTGCTATGATGAATGAGCGCGTGTGAATTTCACAAATCTAGCCAGGCCTGGTTTCTCCTGGTTTCTCCTGGTCTCCTGGTTTCCCCTGGTTTCTCTTCATTCCTCTTGCAGTTTGCATGTGATTCATTGGGCTGTGCAGTTCTAAATGTGGGCATCTGTAATTAGGTCATACTAGCTTCTGTCCCGGTCTCTCTCTCCCTCTCTCTGGCTCTCTTTCTCTGTCTCTCCCTCGCTCTGTCTCCCTCCATCCCTCGCAGTACAGTCTTGGATGGGTTCGCAATGAAGCAGCACAGTGTGTGGAAGAAAGCGGCGCACAGATTAAATGCCCTCTCTGCGAGACTGCTGAGGGGGAGGATACGCGTTAAAGCTTAGAAGCTTGAAATAGTCATCTCTATATTTGGTTCAGCAGAAAAATCGCAGGGGAAGAGAAATTGCATTTCTGTTTACAAGGCGTGGAGGGTACATTGTGAGGTCCAGGAAGCCTGGAAACCTTGGAAGCCCCCATGGATAAGCGCTCTCTCTGTCTGTCTCATGTCCTCTCCCTCTCTCCCTCTCTGTCTCTCTCCCCCTTTCTCTTTCTCCCTCTCTCTCCACTATCTCTCCACCTCTATCTGTCTCTCTCCCCCTTCTCTTTCTCCCTCTCTCTCCCCCTTTCCCTGTCTTCCTCTTTCTGTCTCCATCTCTCTCCCCCTCTCTCTGTCTCCCTCTCCCCCCTCCCTGTCTCCCTCTTTCTGTCTCCATCTCTCTCTCTGTCTCCCTCTCTCCATCCCCTCTCTCTCTGTCTCCCTCTTTCTACTCCCCCTCCCTGTCTGTCTCCCCTCCCTCTCTCCATCCTCTCTGTCCCCCCTCTCTATCTCTGTCTCCCTCCCCCCTCTCTCCGTCTGTCTCGCTCTCTCTCTGGATCCTGACAGACAACAAACTAACCCCTGGCCTGATGACTCTCTCTCTGGATCCTGACAGACAACAAACTAACCCCTGGCCTGTTGACTCTCTCTCTGGATCCTGACAGACAACAAACTAACCCCTGGCCTGATGACTCTCTCTCTGGATCCTGACAGACAACAAACTAACCCCTGGCCTGATGACTCTCTCTCTGGATCCTGACAGACAACAAACTAACCCCTGGCCTGATGACTCTCTCTCTGGATCCTGACAGACAACAAACTAACCCCTGGCCTGATGACTCTCTCTCTGGATCCTGACAGACAACAAACTAACCCCTGGCCTGATGACTCTCTCTCTGGATCCTGACAGACAACAAACTAACCCCTGGCCTGATGACTCTCTCTCTGGATCCTGACAGACAACAAACTAACCCCTGGCCTGATGACTCTCTCTCTGGATCCTGACAGACAACAAACTAACCCCTGGCCTGATGACTCTCTCTCTGGATCCTGACAGACAACAAACTAACCCCTGGCCTGATGACTCTCTCTCTGGATCCTGACAGACAACAAACTAACCCCTGGCCTGATGACTCTCTCTCTATACTGACAGACAACAAACTAATCCCTGGCCTGATGACTCTCTCTCTATACTGACAGACAACAAACTAACCCCTGGCCTGATGACTCTCTCTATACTGACAGACAACAAACTAACCCCTGGCCTGATGACTCTCTCTCTGGATCATGACAGACAACAAACTAACCCCTGGCCTGATGACTCTCTCTCTATACTGACAGACAACAAACTAACCCCTGGCCTGATGACTCTCTCTCTGGATCCTGACAGACAACAAACTAACCCCTGGCCTGATGACTCTCTCTCTGGATCCTGACAGACAACAAACTAACCCCTGGCCTGATGACTCTCTCTCTCTGGATCCTGACAGACAACAAACTAACCCCTGGCCTGATGACTCTCTCTCTGGATCCTGACAGACAACAAACTAACCCCTGGCCTGATGACTCTCTGGATCCTGACAGACAACAAACTAACCCCTGGCCTGATGACTCTCTCTCTGGATCCTGACAGACAACAAACTAACCCCTGGCCTGATAACTCTCTCTCTGGATCCTGACAGACAACAAACTAACCCCTGGCCTGATGACTCTCTCTCTGGATCCTGACAGACAACAAACTAACCCCTGGCCTGATGACTCTCTCTCTGGATCCTGACAGACAACAAACTAACCCCTGGCCTGATGACTCTCTCTCTGGATCCTGACAGACAACAAACTAACCCCTGGCCTGATGACTCTCTCTCTATACTGACAGACAACAAACTAACCCCTGGCCTGATGACTCTCTCTCTATACTGACAGACAACAAACTAACCCCTGGCCTGATGACTCTCTCTCTATACTGACAGACAACAAACTAACCCCTGGCCTGATGACTCTCTCTCTCTGGATCCTGACAGACAACAAACTAACCCCTGGCCTGATGACTCTCTCTCTGGATGAGGACTCCTTGCTGTCCCCAGTCCACCTGGCCATGCTCCTGCTCCAGTTTCAACTGTTCTGCCTTACTATTATTCAACCATGCTGGTCATTTATGAACATTTGAACATCTTGGCCACGTTCTGTTATAATCTCCACCTGGCACAGCCAGAAGAGGACTGGCCACCCCACATATGCTCTCTCTAATTCTCTCTTTCTTTCTCTCTCTCGGAGGACCTGAGCCCTAGGACATGATGGCTCCTTGCTGTCCCCAGTCCATCTGACTGTGCTGCTGCTCCAGTTTCAACTGTTCTGCCTTATTATTATTTGACCATGCTGGTCATTTATGAACATTTGAACATCTTGGTCATGTTCTGTTATAATCTCTACCCGGCACAGCCAGAAGAGGACTGGCCACCCCACATAGCCCGGTTCCTCTCTAGGTTTCTTCCTAGGTTTTGGCCTTTCTAGGGAGTTTTTCCTAGCCACCGTGCTTTTACACCTGCATTGTTTGCTGTTTGGGGTTTTAGGCTGGGTTTCTGTACAGCACTTTGAGATATCAGCTGATGTACGAAGGGCTATATAAATAAATTTGATTTGATTTGATTTGATTTTGGATCCTGACAGACAACAAACTAACCCCTGGCCTGATGACTCTCTCTCTGGATCCTGACAGACAACAAACTAACCCCTGGCCTGATGACTCTCTCTCTGGATCCTGACAGACAACAAACTAACCCCTGGCCTGATGACTCTCTCTCTGGATCCTGACAGACAACAAACTAACCCCTGGCCTGATGACTCTCTCTCTCTGGATCCTGACAGACAACAAACTAACCCCTGGCCTGATGACTCTCTCTCTGGATCCTGACAGACAACAAACTAACCCCTGGCCTGATGACTCTCTCTCTGGATCCTGACAGACAACAAACTAACCCCTGGCCTGATGTCTCTCTCTCTGGATCCTGAGAGACAACAAACTAACCCCTGGACTGATGACTCTCTCTCTGGATCCTGACAGACAACAAACTAACCCCTGGCCTGATGACTCTCTCTCTGGATCCTGACAGACAACAAACTAACCCCTGGCCTGATGACTCTCTCTCTGGATCCTGACAGACAACAAACTAACCCCTGGCCTGATGACTCTCTCTCTGGATCCTGACAGACAACAAACTAACCCCTGGCCTGATGACTCTCTCTCTGGATCCTGACAGACAACAAACTAACCCCTGGCCTGATGACTCTCTCTCTGGATCCTGACAGACAACAAACTAACCCCTGGCCTGATGAACAAACTAACCCCTGGCCTGATGACTCTCTCTCTGGATCCTGACAGACAACAAACTAACCCCTGGCCTGATGACTCTCTCTATACTGACAGACAACAAACTAACCCCTGGCCTGATGACTCTCTCTCTGGATCCTGACAGACAACAAACTAACCCCTGGCCTGATGAACAAACTAACCCCTGGCCTGATGACTCTCTCTCTGGATCCTGACAGACAACAAACTAACCCCTGGCCTGATGACTCTCTCTCTGGATCCTGACAGACAACAAACTAACCCCTGGCCTGATGACTCTCTCTCTGGATCCTGACAGACAACACACTAACCCCTGGCCTGATGACTCTCTCTCTGGATCCTGACAGACAACAAACTAACCCCTGGCCTGATGACTCTCTCTCTATACTGACAGACAACAAACTAACCCCTGGCCTGATGACTCTCTCTATACTGTCTGAAACACTAAGCAGGAGAACAATAGAACAAAGGAAACCAAACCCAGACTTCTACAGAGATGTCAACAGACAGCAACTAGATCTGAACGTTTTTATTTTTCTTCTCAGAATAACTACTCCAATAATTTCATGTGTTTGCCTTTAAATTAAACAACATGCCAAGATAAAGAAAAGTGGAACGAAAAAGAGCAAAGTATGTGTGTCCCTTCTGTTTCTGTCTGAATTGTTTGGTGCATTTGTTTACTTGGTTGGGGAGACTAGGTTCTGAGCAGATTCCAAGGTTATTATAAAAAGCTACGTGTCTTTCTTTAGCTCAGTTAGTGATTGGGATCAGAAACAAGTAGAGTTACAAAATTGCTCTAACATTACCAAAATTCTGAGGTTTTCCAGAAATCGCGTTTGGAAAATTCCCAGAATCAGGAGGGAAATAAGCTGAAAAGACAGAATCCTCCAACCAGACATTCTGAAAAGCTAGGAATTTTAGGAAAGTTATTAGAATTTTGCAATGTTTGAAGTAAGAAAACTAACACTTGACTTCAGTACTCCACCAGAACACTGTTTTCACACTGCAATACGGAGGCTGGTGGAGGAAGAAATGGGGAGGTCAGGCACATTGTATTGACTGGCATAACATAAGGCATCAGGTCAGGACTTCTGACTTCAATACTTCTGACTGGCATATCACAGCAATATACAAGCTACATAAGTGAGCTATCTCATTAACAATATTACATCACTTGGCACCTGCCACCAGTGTTCCAAATGAGTAGGGCTGGGAGAAAGTCCTGACCTCTTTTTGAACTGGTAGCATCAAGAGATTGATATTGTAGGCTACCTTCTCGAGCGACTTGTTCGACAGTCATCACATCTTGATACCTACAGAGCCCTCAGAAAGTATTCAGACCCCTGGACTTATTCCACATGTTGTTGTTTTACAGCCTGAATTCAAAATGGATTACATATTATTTTTCTCTCACCCATCTACACACAATACCCCATAATGACAAAGTGAGAATGTTATATTTGTTTGTGCAAATGTATTGAAATTAAATACATAAATATCTAATTAACATAAGTATTCACATGTTAGAATCACGTTTTCCTGGTTAAGTCTCTAAGAGCTGCACACCTGGATTTTACAATATTTGTCCATTATTATTTGTACAATTCTTCAAACTCTGTCAAGTTGGTTGTTGATCATTGCTAGACAGCCATTTTCAAGTCTTTCCATAGATTTTCAAGACGATTTAAGTCAAAACTGTAGCTAGGCCACTCAGGAACATTCAATGCTGTCTTGGTAAGCAACTCCAGTGTAGATTTGGCCTTGTGTTTTAGGTTATTGTCCTGCTGAAAGGTGAATTTGTCTCCCAGTGTTTTTATTTTTTACATTTGATTAATTAGGATCCCCTTGTTGCCGACAGCAAGGGCGACAACTCGTCTTACTGGGCTCCGACATATAATGAAAAGCAGACTGAACCAGGATTTCCTCTAGGATTTTGCCTGTGCTTAGCTCTATTTTGTTTATTTTCATCCTAAAAAACTCCATGGTCCTTGACGATGACACGCATACCCATGACATGATGCAGCCACCACCATGCTTGAAAATATGAAGAGTGTTACTCAGTGATGTGTGGTGTTCGGACATAAAGTTAATTTCTTTGCCACATTTTTTGCAGTTTTACTTTAGTGCCTTATTGCAACAGAATGCATGTTTTTGAATATTTGTATTCTGTACAGGCTTTCTTCTTTTCACTCGGTCACTCTGTAACTACAATGTTGTTGATGCAGCCTCAGTTTTCCCCTATCACAGCCATTAAAGTCTCAAACTATTTTAAAGTCACCATTGGCCTCATGATGAAATCCCTGAGCGGTTTCCTTCTTCTCCAGCAACTGTGATAGGAAGGACGCCTGTATCTTTGAAGTGACCGGATGTATTGATACACCAACCAAAGTGTAATTAATAACTTCACTATGCTTAAAGGGGTATTTGTAAATATATATTATTTTACCTATCTACCATTGGAAAACCTCCCTGGTCTTTGTGGTTGAATTTGTGTTTGCAATTCACTGCTTGACTGAGGGGCCTTACAGATAATTGTATGTGTGGGGTACAGAGATCAGGTATTCATTCAAAAATGATGTTTCCATGCAAGTAATTATGTTAAGCAAATGTTAACTTCTGAATTTATGTTATGCAGGTGAATGAGGACCCAAAAGCGACTTGGCGAAAACAGAGTCTTTATTCCAGTAAAGGAAATAGGCAATACTCCTAGACAAATCAGAGCAGAAAACAAAACATAAAAAAACTAATTCCACTCGTAGTGACGAGGACAGACTGGAGACTCGACCATAAACTGTAGGTTGCCTCGGGAAGGCACCGACCGTAGCAGACTCAGACACCTGCTCACACGCAGCATCTGAGGGAAACAAGACACAGCACGGCGAACAATATACAAGGATCCGACAGGACAGAAACGGAAAACAAGGGGAGAAATAGGGACTCTAATCAGAGGAAAAGATAGGGAAAACAGGTGTGGAAAGACTAAATGATTGATTAGGGGAATAGGAACAGCTGGGAGCAGGAACGGAACGATAGAGAGAAGAGAGAGAGGGAGGGAGAGAGAAAAAAAGGAACAAACCTAAAAAGACCAGCAGGGGGAAAACGAACAGAAGGGAAAGCAAAATGACAAGACAATATAAGACAAAACATGACAATTTATTTAGGCTTGCCATAACAAAGGGGTTTAATACTTAAGACATTTCACCTTTTTATTTTTTATTAATTAGTTAATATATATATATACATATAAAACATATTTTACATTATGTTGTGTTGTGTGTAGGCCAGTGACACAACATCTCAATTGAATATAATTACATTTTAAATGCAGGCTGTAACACAACAAAATGTTGAGAAAGTCAAGTGGTGTGAATGCTTTCTGAAGGCCCTGTAAATCATCTCAATGAATCATCTTATCACCACAAATTAAACTTCAAAGTGTGGGGATTGTCTGTGAACTGGCCCTTCACTGGATCATTGCTATGAGTCACATAATGGCTTCTGCTGGCAAGCTTTTGACACTCAGACCTAATTGTAACGCACCTGTGTTAATTATCTAATGATGGTTGAGATTGTAGAAGTGCCTGCAGTAGCTAGCTGAGTATAGGGAGTGAATTACAGGTTAATAGCCATAGTTTACTGTTACATGCACAATGTCTCCACCATTAGTCACAGTAATATGGAAATATTCTATATTCTTTATCCCCTTACACTGTGTATAAGACAGTAGTTTTGGAATTGTTAGTTAGATTACTTGTTGGTTATCACTGCATTGTCGGAACTAGAAGCACAAGCATTTCGCTACACTCGCATTAACATCTGCTAACCATGTGTATGTGACAAATACATTTGATTTGATTTGATTAAAACTTTGTATTTGTAATCAACATTGTTCTGAAGTTATCAGCAGTCACAAAGAAATGGATAAACAATGTGATTCTATGTTTAGCAGATATAAGGACAAAAAAGGTTTTGGGAAACAGCTCAGAGATTTAACGATGCACCTATTAAGGTTGAACTTTGCCTTTGGAAACCGGCCCTGGTTGACAGGGGTTAAGGCAGGTGGACTTTGTTTACATCTAGAGGCCCAGTGTACATCGCTAACATTGCTAATGCTCACACAGCTAACATTGCTAATGCTCATATAGCTAACATTGCTAATGCTCATACAGCTAACATTGCTAATGCTCATACAGCTAACATTGCTAATGCTCATACAGCTAACATTGCTAATGCTCATACAGCTAACATTGCTAATGCTCATACATTTGCACCCCATTATTTTTATTTCTACTTTGCACATTCTTCCATTGCAAAACTACCATTCCAGTGTTTTACTTGCTATATTGTATTTACTTTGCCACCATGGCCTGTTTTGCCTTTACCTCCCTTCTCACCTCATTTGCTCACATTGTATATAGACTTGTTTATACTGTATTATTGACTGTATGTTTGTTTTACTCCATGTGTAACTCTGTGTCGTTGTATCTGTCGAATTGCTTTGCTTTATCTTGGCCAGGTCACAATTGTAAATGAGAACTTGTTCTCAACTTGCCTACCTGGTTAAATAAAGGTGAAATAAAAAATAAAATAAATAAATAACATTGACATAATGCTCATACAGCTAACATTGCTAATGCTCATACAGCTAACATTGCTAACAATGCCCCTTTAATAGTCTCGTGGTGGAAGATAACACACATATGACTCTAGATATGTACATGGTCACCCGGCTGAGGAAGGGGCCCAGATCTGTCATGGAAATGTTCCAGATGAATGTGCAGAAACGCGGTGGAGTTGAGGAACATGGTGTGCAGTCAACCCAACACTGCAGGCTGTTTATGTCTTAGCAAAGCTATGGTCAGATAAAAGCACATGTAAAAGACAGTAATACTGTTTAGGATCCATTCAATAAAACTGAAGCCTTCAGTTGGTTAATTGGTTAAAGTTGACTTTACTTTCACTTCCCCCTAAAACTGGTCTGTGATTCTGACTGAAGAAGGCCCCCTGTTTAGTTGTGAATGCTCTTAACATTGTTATAGCAATGAAACAGAATGAATGTTTTTATTTCCTTCTTGTTTTTTTATTGGGACATTTTTATTGTGACTTATTTTTATTGTGACATATTTGTATTGTTACATATTTTTATTGTGACATATATTTTATGTGACATATTTTTATTGTGACATATTTTTATTGTGACATATATTTTATGTGACATATTTTTATTGTGACATATTTTTATTGTGACATTTTTATTGTGCTTTATGGTAAAGAGAGAGACACATGGTGGGAAGAAAGTGTGTGTGTCTATTTAACGCCAGTGTGTATCTAACTGATAGAATAAAAGCTCTCCAGGGAACACCCCATCACATCGGACTGTTGCCCACTTCTGTTATTTTTACTGCAGTTGAATCTCTCTACAGCTCGAGCCTTAGTACTAGCTGAAGTAGGTTTATACTAAAAGCTAAACATGTTATGGAGTCTATGAAGCTTTAAGACTGACCTTTGGGCTGTGTTTTGTCTCTCCCCAGTGTGTGTGTGTGTGTGTGTGTGTGTGTGTGTGTGTGTGTGTGTGTGTGTGTGTGTGTGTGTGTGTGTGTGTGTGTGTGTGTGTGTGTGTGTGTGTGTGTGTGTGTGTGTGTGTGTGTGTGTGTGTGTGAGAGAGAGAGAAAGAGACGGGCAGAGTTTTAAGTGTGCTTCAAGTGTCAGTCTCGCTGGGTATGTGCGCCTGAGCGTGAGTGTGGCCTGCGTGTGATCATCCCCTCTCTCCTTATACCATGCATGTGTGTGCGAGAGAGAGAGAGAGGGATGGAGAGCGATTTGAGTAGTTCCTGCCCCGTTCAGTGCGCACCCTGAGCTCTGATTGGCTGGCGTTTCCATGGCGACGGCAGCTCTGGTGAAATGCAGGGGGAGGGAGGTTGTGGGAAGGTTTTGCTGGAGCAGCTGCACGTCAGTGTTGGCTAAAGGCTGGAGCTGCTCTGTCTCACGTCCCCTTGTGAGCGTAGGGAGAGGCTGCCTGACAGGCAGGCAAGCTGGCCTGGAGAGTGAGAGAGAGGGGCCAGGGGCCAGGGGCCTACCACTGGAATTCAAAGCCCAGAGACAGCACCCTCCACTGGGGGAGAGGGGGAAGAGTGAGGGCACGGACGGGGAGAGCAATAAAAACATGGGTTGTGCATGAACAGAGAGGGAGGGGGAGGAATGAAAAAGCCAGAATGAGAAAGCGAGAGAGAGAGCCATCTATAGGGAAAGACAGAAACAAAGATAGGAGAATAGAATTAAAAAATAATAATAATACAATACAGAATATAATTTTAAAAATACATGGAAAATTGAACAGCAATAAATGAAATTAATTTAATTTATGTTTCAACAACTAATACCCTACACATTCATTTGATGCTGGTTTCTCAGACACAGATTCCATCCAGTCCTGGACTTAAAGCCACTTTCAGTGGAGATTCACCATGGAGCATCTTCATGTCTGGGGCTAGGTACCCATTCAAACGGATGAAGTAGAGCAATAGCTATTCCTTGAAAGGGGTAGTTCTCTGGATTTGTTTCTTGCCTTGAGAAAGGTTCTGTGCTCAATTCAGAATTCAAATAGGCCTACAGGAGTGACAATATCACTCCAGAACATCTGTGCTTGACAATAATTAAATATATTGGAACATAATGATTTTAATGTTTTTGTTTGTTTAGCTTTAAAGGCCCAGTGCAGTCAAAATGCTGTTCTTCCTTTGTTTTATATCATATTGAACAATAGCTGATGAAGCTAAAACTGTAAAAGTGTGAAAACATTAGATCAGTTATATTTCCTGATAGCTGCTAGTTGAAAACACAATTGACACAGGACCTTCTGATCTACAGGTTTGCATGGGCGGTAGTTTTGGCTTTCCATGGTGATGCCACCATGCAGTAAATTGGTTAAAGGGGAAGTGCAGTTAAAATCGTAATTTCCTATTTGCTTAATGATATGTCCACTCTATGAGGTCGATATAACACTGAAATGATGATAATGCTCTTTTGGTGTAAGAGCTGTTTTGAAAAAAATGCCTGGAATTTCAGCCTGTTCAGGTGGGATGGAGTTTTTGGTCCAGACGCCACAATCTGATTATAATAGACCGCTCACCTGGGTAAGTGGGTGGGCTCTACACCATCCTGTCAGCCAATCGGGGCTGTGTATGTAATAACTTCCAATTTGTTTCCTAACACACACACAATTATATTGAGCATTTCAACGGACAAAAGAGGCATAGGAAAATAAATGAAATACATATATATTTTGGAGTTATTTACATGAAATAGACGTGCACAGTGATGCATTGGACATACAGTGATTATTTAAAAATGTAATTAAAAAGACTGCATGTGGGTTTTAATAGAGCAATAACAAATAGAGTTCCAAACATCTCTGCCAATAACAGCCAGTTTTCAGTTTTCCCTGCCCCACTCAAACCATTCCCAGACAGTCCTAGCGAAATTCTTGCTTGAGAAATAGTTTTTTGCTATAAAACAAATTTAGCACATTTTTATGGAAATCTGTTACAGTCAGGTACTTAATTGTTACCCAGAAATGATTTGATTATGATATAAAAATAGTCTTTAAAGGAAAACAAATAATTCAGTTGGACAACTTTGTACCTAACCAAAGTTGTACTGTAATGTTACTGTAGTTTTTATAGCTAGTAAGCTAGCCCTGGTTTAACGATTCAATGGGTTTAATGATTCACAAGTGCATTACGCCACCATCGTTTGGGTGGGTACCTTGTGAAAGCACTAGCCTTTCGCAACTAGCTTACAAACTAAATAGCAGAGCCAGAGTTTAAATGTTATAATTTTGTGACAGAGCTGTGTGACAAGGAAAGTGTCACATATTGTGCAATTGTACAGTCTCGCAAACGATTCTGTTTTACATTGACGTGTTTGGCACCGTGTTTTAGATGATTTCTGGACCCCAACAAGTCTGTTCTGAAAGTGTGTAAGGTTGTTTAGGATGAGGCTAAGCTGAAAAATGTGTTTGCTAATGTGAAGAACATTTATGCAAATACTTTTTCAGGTCTACTAAAGTATGCATGGCTAATTTAGTCTCAAAAACAAAAAAGTGGCATTCTCTCAAAGAAATGCAAGTGGAAGCTAATCTCTCAAAATTATTCCAACTATATTAAAGCATTGTCTGCCAATGCCTAGCTTGTCACTGCCTACTAGCCAGACTAGCCAGCTAACCCGCTAGCTAGACTTGCCTGCTTGCTAACCCGCTAGCCAGACTAGTCTGCTAACCCGCTGGTCAGACTAGCCTGCTAACCCACTAGAAAGAGAGGCTGTCGAGCCAAGCTAGCTCTCCATCATCTCCCAACTCCACAGGGAAGCGAAAGGGAGGCAGAGGGAGCATGGATTTTTTTGTTTGTGGGTTTGAAACCGTGGATTGATGGCAGCATTCGCTTGAAACTGAAAGCGCGAACCACTGCTTTTAATCAGGGCAAGGTGACTGGAAACATGACCGAATACAAACAGTGTAACTATTCCCTCCGCAAGGCAATCAAACAAGCTAAGCGTCAGTATAGAGACAAAGTAGAATCTCAATTCAATGGCTCAGACACAAGAGGTATGTGGCAGGGTCTACAGTCAATCATGGATTACAAAAACAAAAACCAGCCCTGTCACGGACCAGGATGTCTTGCTCCCAGGCAGACTAAATTACTTTTTTGCCCGCTTTGAGGACAATACAGTGCCACTGACACGGCCCGCAACTAAAACATGCGGACTCTCCTTCACTGCAGCCGACGTGAGGAAAACATTTAAAAGTGTCAACCCTCGCAAGGCTGCAGGCCCAGACGGCATCCCTAGCCGCGGCCTCAGAGCATGCGCAGACCAGCTGGCTGGTGTGTTTACGGACATATTCAATCAATCTCTATCCCAGTCTGTTGTTCCCACATGCTTCAAGAGGGCCACCATTGTTCCTGTTCCCAAGAAAGCTAAGGTAACTGAGCTAAACGACTACCGCCCCGTAGCACTCACTTCCGTCATCATGAAGTGCTTTGAGAGACTAGTCAAGGACCATATCACCTCCACCCTACCTGACACCCTAGACCCACTCCAATTTGCTTACCGCCAAATAGGTCCACAGACGATGCAATCTCAACCACACTGCACACTGCCCTAACCCATCTGGACAAGAGGAGAGAATGCTGTGAGAATGCTGTTCATCGACTACAGCTCGGCAATTAACACCATAGTGCCCTCTAAGCTCGTCATCAAGCTCGAGACCCTGGGTCTCGACCCCGCCCTGTGCAACTGGGTACTGGACTTCCTGACGGGCCGCCCCCAGGTGGTGAGGGTAGGCAACAACATCTCCACCCCGCTGATCCTCAACACTGGGGCCCCACAAGGGTGCGTTCTGAGCCCTCTCCTGTACTCCCTGTTCACCCACGACTGCGTGGCCACGCACGCCTCCATCTCAATCATCAAGTTTGCGGACGACACAACAGTGGTAGGCTTGATTACCAACAACGACGAGACGGCCTACAGGGAGGAGGTGAGGGCCCTCGGAGTGTGGTGTCAGGAAAATAACCTCACACTCAACGTCAACAAAACTAAGGAGATGATTGTGGACTTTAGGAAACAGCAGAGGGAACACCCCCCTATCCACATCGATGGAACAGTAGTGGAGAGGGTAGTAAGTTTTAAGTTCCTCGGCTAACACATCACAGACAAACTGAATTGGTCCACCCACATAGACAGCATCGTGAATAAGGCGCAGCAGTGCCTCTTCAACCTCAGGAGGCTGAAGAAATTCGGCTTGTCACCAAAAGCACTCACAAACTTCTACAGATGCACAATTGAGAGCATCCTGTCGGGCTGTATCACCGCCTGGTACAGAAACTGCTCCGCCCACAACCGTAAGGCTCTCCAGAGGGTAGTGAGGTCTGCACAACGCATCACCGGGGGCAAACTACATGCCCTCCAGGACACCTACACCACCCGATGTCACAGGAAGGCCATAAAGATCATCAAGGACAACAACCACCCGAGCCACTGCCTGTTCACCCCGCTATCATCCAGAAGGCGAGGTCAGTACAGGTGCATCAAAGCTGGTACCGAGAGACTGAAAAACAGCTTCTATCTCAAGGCCATCAGACTGTTAAACAGCCACCACTAACATTGAGTGGCTGCTGCCAACACACTGACTCAACTCCAGCCACTTTAATAATTGGAATTGATGGGAAATGATGTAAAATATATCACTAGCCACTTTAAACAATGCTACCTAATATAATGTTTACATACCCTACATTATTAATCTCATATGTATACGTATATACTGTACTCTATATCATCTACTGCATCCTTATGTAATACATGTATCACTAGCCACTTTAACTATGCCACTTTGTTTACATACTTATCTCATATGTATATACTGCACTCAATACCATCTACTGTATCTTGCCTATGCCGCTCTGTACCATCACTCATTCATATATCTTTATGTACATATTCTTTATCCCCTTACACTTGTGTCTATAAGGTAGTAGTTTTGGAATTGTTAGCTAGATTACTTGTTGGTTATTACTGCATTGTCGGAACTAGAAGCACAAGCATTTCGCTACACTCACATTAACATCTGCTAACCATGTGTATGTGACAAATACAATTTGATTTGATTTGATTTGCACTAGCTATTCTAGAATCGGGCTTGAGCTCACTCTTGATTGCTGGGTTCACATGGTTTTGCCACCACAATGGTTTAAATTCAATAGACCAGGGACTTTGTTGTGATAAAATCATGTTCAATTACTAGTCAGTCAGCAAGTCGTTGAGAAGGAGAGATTCTGAAATGATTTTCGGTGACTTCACTTTTTTGTTATTTTAGTTGTATGTGTGATTTGTGTTATTCTACAAACTCATACTTTTGTTTCCTGATTCAAACTGTATCTATCCCAGATGAAGTTGGAGGGAAGATGCAACAATGTTTGGAAGACAAGTTTGAAGAAAATAGAGACAGGTCTGCACAGGTGGGTCTGTTCCCCTTACCTCATATCACACACACACACACACACACACACACACACACACACACACACACACACACACACACACACACACACACACACACACACACACACACACACACACACACACACACACACACACACACACACACACACACACACACACACACACACACACACACACACACACACACACACACACACACACACACAGAGAGAACAAAAACTTCCTCTTTGTGAGATCTTGTTGAAACATGTTTACAGAGGATCTCTAACATTTTCTCAGTACCTAGCCAAGGAGCGAGAGGAGCGGCCACAGCTTATGAAACCGTGGCCCCTGCTGTTCAAGTTTAAACAAGCAAACACAGAGTACATGCCGTCTGTGCCACTTGACCATGCGTGTCAACCACTTTTGGAAGGTCTTATGTGGTCACAATTGAGCGGTGTGTGTATGAGGCCTCTGCTTTTGAACATGAAACTGCATGTCAATTGAAGGGACATTTAACTTATTTGGACATGGCTTTAATGGCCATAGTACAGAATATTGCTGTAAAGCAGTGAATTCGTCCAGAGCCCACAGAACAAATCATACAATAGTTGCTTACGTTAATGACCACAGTAACCGTCTTTTACATATTGAGTAGCTAAAAAAGCTAAAAGTAGCTCATAATTATTTAGTATAATCCAGAATACCCCATCAACTATCTCATGACGTGAGGGAGCAGAACAAAAGTCAAGTTTTAGCGAGTAGTCTAACTAAACTAAAACTTTCCGAAACTTCTCACAAACAGCTTTTCAGAACTTCAGTATCCATTTTCTGTCACGTACTGCTCACAATCCAGTCAGTGAATGATGGACGTTTCAGTTCTTTTATCTTTGATTTTTTCAGAGTAGTTTGAAAACTGACTTCAAATCTGGATGCTCCCTTATTAATATCCCAGAGTGGATTTTAAGACAGCTGTTCCCTGGGATGTAAACTGACAGCTTTCGGCCCCCTTGCACCGTCAGAATGGTTCTTTGTCGGGTTTGCTTTGCGGTTTCGTGTTTGGTCACTGATGTTCAAGAGTAGGTCTCAGGATTCCGTCGCGATTGTCTGTCTCGTCGTCAAATTTCCTGGAGATACCACACCAGGGTGTCTGTCCACAGGGAAATACTTGGATGCTTTCAATTGAACATTAAAAAGATAATATACCTTCATCACAGAAATGTTGACTGTCAGAAATCGTATAAAAAGATAACGAGGAGGAAAACGTGCTTGTAAATGTCTCCACATTTTGACTATGATGCTACATGTTCCTAAACCAAATGTATATGAAGTCGGCTCATTATGACCTGTAGGTTATTGGAAAACAAATATTGTTTATTTACATTTTTACTTTGAAGCTGCAACATGTAACTTTTTGAATGACCTGACCAAATCCACATAGAAATGTTTGTTATAGATTTCTCATTCTCATTTACAGCAAGTGTAAGACGCGCTATTTCTATGATTTCCTGTTCTTAAGTTTACTTTTGTTTTTTGTACACCAGATTCAAACAGCTGAAAATACAATATTTGCAGTTATGAAAAAGATACTTCACAGCGGTTTAGATGTTACATGATTCTCAACACTATACTTGCATGTTTTGTCACATAAACTGAAAGTAGGCTAACTATTAGCATTTTGGCAACCAGGAAACCGTGGAGCAATTTCTGCATCGTCCATCTTTAATATTAAATAGTTGCTTTATGCTTTGGGTTGGTAGTATAGTTATATTCCATGGGTTGGGGTTAGTGTATGCATATAAATAAACACACTGAAAAATAGAATCAGTATCCTACTTTACAATAAAATCCACACTGCCGAAAAATATGACTGTGACCCTCCCTCCCTCCCTCCCTCCCCCTCCCTCCCTCCCTCCCTCCCTCCCTCCCTCCCTCCCTCCCCCTCCCTCCCTCCCCCTCCCTCCCTCCCTCCTCCTCCCTCCCTCCCTCTATCCATTTCTCTCTCATCGCTGTCGCCCTCTCCCCCTGCGACCCAGTTTGTGCAGACTTCCCGTTAGCAATGGTTAGCAATGGTTAGTATTGGAAGCCTCACCCCACTGCCTCAGTGGACGCTGGCGGAATGCAGCAGTAACAATGGCTTCTCAATCACCCACACTAACGCTAGCTAACGCTAGGTGGGTGGGTGGGTGGGCTGTGGGCCAGGGAGACTGGACCAGGCTCCACTAACCTTTCAGCCGGAAAAATAATAAAGGAATAAAACTGTCAGTGCAGAGATAGAGGACAAGAGGAGAAGGGAGGAGGAATGGAAATAGGCTATGTGTGTGTGTGCCTGCCTGCCTGCCTACAGTATGTGTGTGTCACCTTCCTGTCTATGCATGTGTGTGTGTGTGAGAGAGAGAGAGAGAGAGAGAGAGAGAGAGAGAGAGAGAGAGAGAGAGAGAGAGAGAGAGAGAGAGAGGGTGACTGTCTGTGCGTTGATGGAAAGGTAGAATGAAAGGGGAGGGGCCTACGGGTGATAAACAAATCTCGACATGTTCTCCACGCTCATTTGCATAAAGGCCCCTCCGGCAGTTGACGGGCGCCTCTGCAGACAGGGCCCCGTTCCTCTCCCTCTCCCTCTCCCTGCTCCTTCTGCTTTAAGAGGGCTGGAGAGGGAGGGAGTGGAAGGGCCTGTGGGAGGAGGAGGAGGAAAGGAGAAGGGGGAGGGAGATGGGTAGGGGGTAGAAGAAGAAGAAGAAGAAGAAGAAGAAGAAGAAGAAGAAGAAGAAGAAGAAGAAGAAGAAGAAGGAGAAGGGTTGGCCGGTGCATTGCGCTCCCCTGTGTTCTAATTGAGAAATATCCTCCACTCAGTGCTCCTTTATGAGGCACTGGAGCGCACACAGTGAGCGAGATGGAAGGAGAAAAAGAGAGGGAGAGAAGGGAGGGGGGCGAGAGAGGGATAGGGTGAGGGAGGGGTTGAGCGTGAGGGAGAGAGCTGGAGAGATGCACAGGGAAGTGATTTGTGGTCGTGATGACACCTTGCGTGTCAGTGGTGCCTGTACATTAGAGAGGCAGGGAAATGCACTATCCCCTCTCTGTGGTTGTATGTGATATGAGAGGAAGGGAGAAATGATCACTGTGAACAAAGCATCCAAAAGGGATGTGCTGTATCTAATATAATAATAGAGTCATCTATCTAATACGTTTAAATTGTGCAGTTAAAATATAGAATTTAAAAATATATTTTGAAAGAAGGATTTTACATAAATTCTGTGTGTACCACATATCCTCTTTCTAACTAGAGCCTCAAAATGTTCACTTTGTGCTTTCCGCACTTCCACAATTCCAAACATAATGTTATGGAGTACAACCACTCAAAACACTCAAAAACACGTAAAAACTACTTTAATGATTAAACTACTTTAATGAGTGTACAAAACATTAAGGACACCTGATCTTTCCATGACATAGACTGACCAGGTGAATCCAGGTGAAAGCTATGAACACTTATTGATGGACCACCATGTTGAGTGTGAAAAACCCAGAAGCGTTGCAGTTCTTTACACAAACAGGTGCGACTGGCACCTACTACCATACCTAATTCAAAGGCACATAAATATTTTGTCTTGCCCATTCACCCCCTGAATGGCACACGTACACAATCCATGTCTCAGTTGTCCCAAGACTTAAACATGCTTCTTTAACCTGTCTCCTCCCCTTCATCTACACTGGATGAAGTGGATTTAAGTGACTTCAATAAGGGATCATAAATTTCTCCTGGATTCACCTGATCAGTCTATGTCATGGAAAGAGCAAGATGTTCATAATGTTTTGTAGACTCAGTATATAGCCTAATAAACGGCAAATTCTACAACTTTAATCAATTACAAATTACATGACACTCCCCTGGATTAGATTTTATAACATTCTAAACTCACCCCTTGACTAGGTTTTAAAACATTCTAAGCCCTCCCCTGGACTAGATTTTAAAACATTCTGAGCTCTACCCTGGACTAGATTTTAAAACATTCTAAACTCACCCCTTGACTAGGTTTTAAAACATTCTAAACCCTCCCCTGGACTAGATTTTAAAACATTCTAAGCCCTCCCCTGGACTAGATTTTAAAACATTCTAAGCCCTCCCCTTGACTAGATTTTAAAACATTCTAAGCCCCCCCTTGACTAGATTTTAAAACATTCCAAGCCCTCCCGTTGACCAGATTTTAAAACATTCTAAGCCCTCCCCTGGAGTAGATTTTACAACATTCTAAACCCTCCCACTTGACTAGATTTTAAAACATTCTAAATCATCCCCTGGATTAGATTTTAAAACATTCTAAGCCCTCCCCCGGACTAGATTTTAAAACATGCTAAACCCTCCCCTTGACTAGATTTTAAAACATTCTAAGCCCTCCTCCTTGACTAGATTTTAAAACATTCTAAGCCCTCCCCTTGACTAGATTTTAAAACATTCTAAGCCCTCCTCCTTGACTAGATTTTAAAACATTCTAAGCCCTCCCCTTGACTAGATTTTATAACATTCTAAGCCCTCCCCTGGACTAGAATTTAAAACATTCTAAACCCTCCCCTGGATCAGACTTTAAAACATAATAAGCCCTCCCCAGGACTAGATTTTAAAACATTCTAAGCCCTCCCCTGGACCAGATTTTAAAACATTCTAAGCCCTCCCCTGGACTAGATTTGAAAACATAATCAAATCAAATCCAATTTTATTTGTCACATACACATGGTTAGCAGATGTCAATGCGAGTGTAGCGAAATGCTTGTGCTTCTAGATCCGACAATGCAGTAATAACCAACGAGTAATCTAACCTAACAATTTCACAACAGCTACCTTATACACACAAGTGTAAAGGGGTGAAGAATATGTACATAAAGATATATGAATGAGTCATGTTACAGAACGGCATAGGCAAGATGCAGTAGATGGTATAGAGTACAGAATTTTTTATTTTTTTTATTTAAGCTTAATTGAACCAGGAAGGGCTCATTGAGATTAAAATCTCTTTTTCAAGAGCGCCCTGGCCAAGATAGGCAGCACCAAGTCATTACAAAAAAATTACAGACAGACAACATGAAAAACTACAAGTAATCTAGTAAAAACCATTGAATTCACAAGAGTATAAAACAGCAAATTAAAAACATTGACAGGTCAGGGAATCAGCCTCAAAATCCTTCATCCGTGATTTAAAACCACCAATCGGGACAAGTTCTTCCAGTTTAAAAGTATTCTGTAAGGTGTTCCAAGACGATGGCGCAGAGTACATAAAATCCCTTTTACCAAATTCAGTTCGGACATTTGGAACAGTTAGCAGGATAAAGTTCAGCGAACGAAGAGAGCACCCACCACATTTCTGAACAATAAAAATGCACAAATAAAAAGATAGTGAACCCAAAATGGCTTTGTAAAACATATGTTATATACATATGAGTAAATACAAGTATATACATATGAGATGAGTAATGTAGGGTATGTAAACATTATATTAAGTGGCATTGTTTAAAGTGATACATTTTTTACATGTATGGCAGCAGCCACTCGATGTTAGTGGTGGCTGTTTAACAGTCTGATGGCCTTGAGATAGAAGCTGTTTGTCAGTCTCTCAGTCAATGCTTTGATGCACCTGTACTGACCTCGCCTTCTGGATGATAGTGGGGTGAACAGGCAGTGGCTCGGGTGGTTGTTGTCCTTGATGGTCTTTATGGCCTTCCTTTGACATCGGTAGGTGTAGGTGTCCTGGAGGGAAGGTAGTTTGCCCCCGGTGATGCATTGTGCAGACCTCACTACCCTCTGGAGAGCCTTACGGTTGTGGGCGGAGCAGTTGCCGTACCAGGCGGTGATACAGCCTGATAGGATGCTCGCGATTGTGCATCAGTAGAAGTTTGTGAGTGCTCTTGGTGACAAGCCAAATTTCTTCAGCCTCCTGAGGTTGAAGAGGAGCTGCTGCGCCTTCTTCACCACGCTGTCTGTGTGGGTGGACCAATTCAGTTTGTCTGTGATGTGTACGCCGAGTAACTTATAACTTTCTACCCTTTCCACTACTGTCCCGTCGATGTGGATAGGGGGGTGCTCCCTCTGCTGTTTCCCGAAGTCCATGATCATCTCCTTTGTTTTGTTGATGTTGAGTGTGAGGTTATTTTCCTGATACCACATTCCAAGGGCCCTCACCTCCTCCCCGTAGGCCGTCTCGTTGTTGTTGGTAATCAAGCCTACCACTGTTGTGTCGTCCTCAAACTTCAAGCCTACCACTGTTGTGTCGTCCTCAAACTTGATGATTGAGTTGGAGGCGTGCATGGCCACGCAGTCGTTGGTGAACAGCGAGTACAGGAGAGGGCTCAGAACGTACCCTTGTGGGACCCCAGGGTTGAGAATCAGTGGGGTGGAGATGTTGTTACCTACCCTCACCACCTGGGAGCGGCACGTCAGGAAGTCCAGTACCCAGTTGCACAGGGCGGGGTCGAGACCCAGGGTCTCGAGCTTGATGACGAGTTTGGAGGGTACTATGTTGTTATTAAGCCATCCTCTGAACTAGATTTTAAAACACAATAAGCCCTCCCCTTGACTAGATTTTAAAACACAATAAGCCCTCCCCTTGACTAGATTTTAAAACACAATAAGCCCTCCCCTTGACTAGATTTTAAAACACAATAAGCCCTCCCCTTGACTAGATTTTAAAACACAATAAGCCCTCCCCTTGACTAGATTTTAAAACACAATAAGCCATTCCCTTGACTAGATTTTAAAACACAATAAGCCATTCCCTTGACTAGATTTTAAAACACAATAAGCCATTCCCTTGACTAGATTTTAAAACACAATAAGCCCTCCCCTTGACTGATATTGAAAAAGAAATAATGAAATACTCATCTATTAACACTACACTATTTATAAATAGTTTATTAATGATTATTCATAAAATATATTAACATGTTACGCCACTTTCTATAAATGTGAGTCATAAGTAGTCCAGCAGAAACGTCTGGCTGGGTCTGTCCATGCAGGAGACTCCTAGGACCACTTCTCCTGCTTCCCATGAGACGGAATGTTTTGTTGACCCTCCCTTTCCAGCATGCAGTTACTGTAAATGGTGGTGTAATTTCAAACTCCATGCCACATTCTTAATGACAGTGATTGAAAAGGGTTGATATTATGTGCTGTAACTCCCAGATACTTTTCCACTGACATGAAGTCTAGTATATTTATAACACTGTTGCTTCCTCACGTTTGTGGACCTAGAAAATATTTGCCACTATTCATTAGAACAGCATTTCATTTTCCTTAGCATAAGCTCGTTTAAAGGCGTTATGACGGGATATGTTTGTATTTATAGATTACAGTATATGTTTCGTTGTACATGAGTACTATGGAAGCTACTGTTGGAAGTGCAGAACTCAAGAACTCACACGTTTCATTTGGGCTGATAATCGTGAAACTATCATGGCCGTGACTACAGAATGATTGAAATGGCATCATTACATGCCTGACCATGTCAGAAATCATCATACATTTCAGATTGCTACACATTTGTTCAGATGTTGGACACTTTGAAAAGTTCACCGCATGCCACAGTTTTAGAATGGGGACATAGTCCCCATAGATTTATACCACCAGAGGTGTACCAGTCAATTCTGTGACTACAAGCCACCACAGTTTCATCTGGAAGTACGTGGGAATTTATCAATGAAAGCCCTCCTGGTATCCACCATGTACTACTACAGTCATATTACATAAAAACACTCTAGCCTTCTAACGACCCCGTAGGCAGTGGCAGACTTCGCCTGTGCTGTGTGTATAACACATCGTCGAATCATGAATATGCAGACCAATAATGGGTCTCCCTTTTTTAGACTGTGGCGGCACATCTGGGAACAGATGTTTTCGGCATCTGCGTTGCACCACGGTACCGTATTAAACACAACACAGCTCTCCTTGTGTGATTTCCTTCCTGCTGTGTAGTACCAGACGTTCACTGGTTAAAGGGCATTCAGGTTAAAGGGCATCGCCAACGGGTGTCTTGTTGCTGGACTCCCACCCACTGTGATTCAGACAAACTGCTAATGCTAGGCTAAAGTGCTAATGTTAGGCTAAAGTGCTAAAGCTAGGCTAGTCCCATGCTCCATGATTCCCATTGCTGTGCCACACGGTAGTCCAAGAAGCAAGGGGGATATGGCATGGAGATGACCTAGCACTGTCTCTGAAACAACCCTAACTGTTACCATTCAGTTTTGTCTGGGAAAAAGACAAAACACATATACTAAAGACAGTGGAGGCTCTGGCTATCATATTTATTGTACTTCTAATCTTCAGGTAAAATAAATGAAACACTTGAATAAACGAGGGATACAAAGTATATTGAAAGAAGGTGTAATTAAGCAATACCATCCCATCATGCTTGCGGTCATGTATAAAACATTCCCAGTTGCCCATTATTTTGGCTACCATGGCTAGATGAGATCTCAGTGACTTTGAAAGGCAGAACTCAAAGGAGCATAGGGGATTTAAAATATTTATATATATATATTTCACCTTTATTTAACCAGGTAGACCAGCTGAGAACAAGTTCTCATTTATAACTGTGACCTGGCCTAGATAAAGCAAAGCAGTGCGACAAAAAGCACCAACACAGAGTTACACATAGGATAAACAAAAGTACATTCAATAACAATAGAAACATCTATATACAGTGTGTGCAAGTGGAGTAAGGAGGTAAGGCAATAAATAGGCCTTAACAGCGAAATAATTACAATTTAGCAAATTAACACTGGAGTGATAGATGTGCAGATGATGAAGTGCAAGTAGAAATACTGGTGTGCAAAAGAGCAAAAAAAGTTAATAAAAACAATATGGGGATGAGGTAGGTAGTTGGATGGGCTATTTACAGATGGGCTGTGTACAGCTGCAGCGATTGGTAAGCTGCTCAAATAGCTGATGCTTAAAGTTAGTGAGGGAGATGTAAGTCTCCAACTTCAGCGATTTTTGCATTTTGTTCCAGTCATTGGTAGCAGAGAACTGGAAGGAAAGGTGGCCAAAGTATGTGTTGGCTTTGGGGATGACCAGTCAGTGAGATATACCCGCTGGAGCGCGTGCTACAGGTCGGTGTTGTTATGGTGACCAGTGAGCTGAGATAAGGCAGAGCTTTACCTAGCAAAGACTTATAGATGACCTGGAGCCAGTGAGTCTGGCGACGAATATGTAGCGAGGGCCAGCCGATTAGAGCATATAGGTCGCAGTGGTGGGTCGTATATGGTGCTTTGGTGACAAACAGATTGCACTGTGATATACTGCATCCAATTTGTTGAGTAGAGTTTTGGAGGCTATTTTGTAAATAACATCCCCGAAGTTGAGGATCGGTAGGATAAGTCAGTTTTACGAGGGTATGTTTGGCAGCGTGAGTGAAGAAGGCTTTGTTGTGAAATAGGAAGCCGATTCGAGATTTAATTTTGGATTGGAGATGCTTAATATGAGTCTGGAAGGAAAGTTTACAGTCTAGCCAGACACCTAGGTATTTGTAGTTGTCCACATATTCTGTCAGAACCGTCCAGAGTAGTGATGCTGGACGGTCGGGCGGGCTGGTGCGGGCAGCGACATCTATGTTTTATTTATTTCACCTTTATTTAACCAGGTAGGCTAGTTGAGAACACCTTTATTTAACCAGGTAGGCTAGTTGAGAACACCTTTATTTAACCAGGTAGGCTAGTTGAGAACACCTTTATTTAACCAGGTAGGCTAGTTGAGAACACCTTTATTTAACCAGGTAGGCTAGTTGAGAACACCTTTATTTAACCAGGTAGGCTAGTTGAGAACACCTTTATTTAACCAGGTAGGCTAGTTGAGAACACCTTTATTTAACCAGGTAGGCTAGTTAAGAACACCTTTATTTAACCAGGTAGGCTAGTTGAGAACACCTTTATTTAACCAGGTAGGCTAGTTGAGAACACCTTTATTTAACCAGGTAGGCTAGTTGAGAACAAGTTCTCATTTACAACTGCGACCTGACAAAGATAAAGCAAAGCAGTTCGACACATACAACAACACAGAGTTACACATGGAATAAACAAACATACAGTCAATAATACAGTAGAAAAAGTCTATATACAGTGTGTGCAAATGAGGTAAGATAACGAAGGTAAGGGTGTTGGAGGCTATTTTGTAAATGGCATTGCCGAAGTCGAGGATCGGTAGGATGGTCAGTTCGACGAGAGTATGTTTGGCAGCATGAGTGAAAGATGCTGTGTTACGAAATAGGAAGCTGATTCTAGATTTCATTTTGGATTGGAGATGAGGGTGTGTGTGTGTGTGTGTGTCTCATTCACCAGAGCTCAACCCAATTCACCATTTATGGGTGATTCTGGAGCAACGCCTGAAAAAGCGTTTTTCCACCACCATCAACAAAACACCAAATTATGGAATTTCTCGTGGAAGAATGGTGTCGCACCTGTCCAAGAGAGTTTCAGACACTTGTAGAATCTATTGAAGCTGTTCTGGTGGCTCGTGGTGGCTTTATTTCCGCAGTTACCTGTATATAAAGTATGTATTTCTACTTCCTGATGTTACAGAAGTTAGAGGTCATACCTGTTGGATCTTAACCTGAAAACCAAACTTCTCTATCGCATCGGTTGATTGGTTGGGGATTTCATGAATTCAGTCTCATACCTACTGACATTGGTAAAGATCTCAACATGCATGTCCGTCTCACTCTTCATGACTATACACAAGGGCTGTGTTCATTAGGGAATGCATTGGCCAATCATACAACACAATTGTCTGCATTGTCCAATCATACAAGAACAACAAAGAT
The DNA here is from genome assembly GCF_021184085.1 of Oncorhynchus gorbuscha. Lineage (NCBI taxonomy): Eukaryota > Metazoa > Chordata > Actinopteri > Salmoniformes > Salmonidae > Oncorhynchus > Oncorhynchus gorbuscha. Next base: position 73,802,819 of record NC_060183.1, on the reverse strand, counting down.
AAGAAGCAAGAGGGATACTGAGATAAACTATGTGTTTGAAAGCAAGAGAGAGAGAGAGAGAGAGAGAGAGAGAGAGAGAGAGAGAGAGAGAGTGTGTGAGAGAGAGAGAGTGTGTGAGAGAGAGAGAGTGTGTGTGTGAGAGAGAGAAAGAGAGAGAGAAAGAGAGAGAGAGAGGGGGAGAGAGAGAGAGAGAGAGAGAGAGAGAGAGAGAGAGAGAGAGAGTATGTGTGTGTGTGAGAGAGAGAGAGAGAGAGAGAGAGAGAGAGAGAGAGAGAGAGAGAGAGAGAGAGAGAGAGAGAGAGAGAGAGAGAGAGAGAGAGAGAGAGAGAGAGAGTGACCTTCGGACAATTTAAGTTGCAGATTTCCCCTCTAATTTTGTTTCATTCCCGTGGTCGGTCGGGGCTCCACGGTATATACAAGGTTTAAGCATGACTGTAACTCCAAACCCATTACAGACCATTCTTCCTCTCCACCCCCTTCGATGAGACTGAGCCAAACATAAAGGAGAAGGGAATTAGCCCCAAGAGTCCCCTATACTGTACATGCACTCAGAAAAAGATATTAGACATGGATTTACAGGTGCATAGAGGCACACAGCATATCATACTTTCCCCAGACATAATATCACCCTTTATGGAGCTTAGGGGCTGCCTCTCATGTGTGTTTCAAAGTGTCTCCAAACTTTTCTAAAGTTCAAATTCAGGAATAAGCTCTTCAGCAAAGTTGTGACGGGAAAGTGTCACTTAGCATGAAGTCATTTTGATGTATAATGTGTCCATAGTCAGTTTTTTATGGACTTAAAACACCAGGACACACAGTAACAGTCAAACGTTTGGACACACCTACTTATTCCAGTGTTTTTCTTTACTTTGACTATTTTATACATTGTAGAAAAATAGTGAAGACATCAAAACTATGAAATAGCACATATGGAATCATGTAGTAAACAAATGGAAATATATTTTATATTTGAGATTCTTCAAAGTAGCCACTCTTTGCCTTGATGACAGCTTTGCACACTCTTGGCATTCTCTCAACCAGCTTTCATGAGTTAGTCACCTGGAATGCATTTCAATTAACAGGTAAGGGACACATCCAGTGGAGTTAGTACACTAAATTAGTGCAAAAAGGTCATTCACAAAAATGATTTATAGAAATAAGTTAAAGTATTAAAGTAGAGTAAAATTAAAGTAACTTTTCAAAGTACATTTAAAGTAACTTTTTCCTAAAGGTACAATGCATTGTGGTTATAACTCATTATAAGAGTTGCTAGAAGCCTATATGAGCCATTTATCATCTCTTAGTAATGATTCGGTCTAAATAACAACCAGTGTGACGCAGTTGAAAAATTCCTACATAGAGAAACATAACATATTATAAGCTTTATAATAAGACATTACCCAAGCTGATACGTGCTTATAAAAAGTCATTATACCGCCAAGCTTTAAGGAAAGTGTAACCGAGATTTGCTTCATTGAGTTACCGTAAAGGGTTACCGTAAAACAAAATATTTGTTTACAGTAAAACTTTACCTGAAGTGGGGATAGCAAGTTACAGAGCCTATGTCAAATGCCATGATGCTGATGTATGTTCATAGCTGACACATAGCTTAGCAAACTAGCCTAACATTTCTTGTGTCATGTCAGTTATAATAATCCTACGTGAGTTATAATGAGACCTGTTATATCATTAGTAGGTCAGAGCCTTGGCTTGTGCGAGCCGGAACGGCTCATAGCGAAGGAGACTATTTCCCTGGCACATGCCCTGGACAGGACACTAGTCTATCGCAGGGCCTTTACCCCCAATCTATCTCCATAATGCTGAGTACCAAGCAGAGGCACACTGGGTCTCATTTTTACGGTCTTTGGTATGACTCGGACGGGGGTAGAACTCCGCCCAACCTTCCAATCTTAGGGCGAACACTTAAACAACAAGGCCACTGAGTTGGTCTCCTGTTATATCTGCTTCATTGAGTAACAGTAAAGGGTTAATGTTAACAAAAGTTCTGTAAATGTGTTTTTACAGTAACACTTTACGTGAAGTATGGATAGCAAGTAGGCCTAACATAGTCTATGTCAAATTACATAATGCTGCCATATGTTTATGGCTAACACATAGCTTAGCAAGTAGGCCTAACATAGTCTATGTCAAATGACATAATGCTGCCATATGTTTATGGCTAACACATAGCTTAGCAAGTAGGCCTAACATAGTCTATGTCAAATGACATAATGCTGCCATATGTTTATGGCTAACACATAGCTTAGCAAGTAGCCTAACATAGTCTATGTCAAATGACATAATGCTGCCATATGTTTATGGCTAACACATAGCTTAGCAAGTAGGCCTAACATAGTCTATGTCAAATGACATAATGCTGCCATATGTTTATGGCTAACACATAGTTTAGTAAGCTAGCCTAACATTGATTGTGTCGTGTTAGTGTCAAGTCACTTGTATTATCCCAACATCAGTTATTATGAGACCTGTTATATCATGCTTGTGACATAACAGGTAAAGTAGACTGATATACCCTATAACACAGCTTCTACTAAAAATGTCCCACATATGGGCTGGTATTTGAGCCTAGTAACTCAAATTGTGCTAACACTTAACCTTCATAACACACTCACATGAATGACATTGCTGTTATTAAACATGCCATGACTGTTCATGGAAATGTTTAAAGATTTTATTTGTCAATGTGACTGTTATATAAACATTCTTAAGTGAAAGGTTTTTATGGCATGTGGTGGCAGCTGTCATATTCTATTGATGACTTCTAACAGTCTCTATGTCCGTACCCTTACAATAAAGACTTAGTATTTCAGGCTCTACATTGTCACGAAAATCCCCTCCAAAAAGTCCCAGTATCTTGTTCCTGTTCACTCCCACTCCCACTTCCCCTTCACTACCCTGAAGTCCCCTACAACCAACCAGACCTGAGTTCAAATAGTATTTGAAATCTTTAAAATACTTTTAAAGTTAGCTTGAGCCTGCCTGGAGTGCCAGGAGCCAGGAGCCAGAGTTTGCACTATTTTACTGGTTCCACTCCGCTAGGAAAACTGAATCAAGCACAGCTAAAGAAGCTGAAAGATTTAAAATACTATTTGAACCCAGGTCTGCAAGCAACCAACCACACAGCCCTCCCTGTGGGGCTTAGGCCATCCGACTCGGCTACAACCCGACACAATTCCACCAGGCAGCGTTGGGTATATAGAGGGAAATAACAGAGAGACAGGCACAGCCGGAGAGAGAGAGAGAGAGAAAGTGAGATAGAAAGAGAGGGAGAGATCTGAGGAGCATGGCTTGTTTCTAATCATTCTGCTGCAGACCTGCTCTGCAGAATGATTCCTGTGCATCTAGAGGGGGAAGCATAGAGCTAAAAAAAACGAATGGAGCTAGAGAGAGGGGGAGAGAGAGAAACAGAGATAGAGAGAGAGAGTGAGGGAGCAGGAGCGGAGACAATCTTTGCCTATCTGTCAGTGGATTGGCCAGTTAAAAATGCATACAATTACTTCCACCGTGCTCGGGCAAGGAGGCATTTACATATGCATACGTGAGGGTACTGCCTGGGTGTCCAAACGAGGGATGGAAGGAAGGAGGGAGGGACATGCAGAGAAAGGGAGAGGCATTCATCTTTAAACACTCAACATGTAGATTTATTACAGACAGCAGGAGGAACAGAAATAAAAACAGGGTGTAAGAAACGTATTTAAAATAGACGTCACCGATTGGTGGCTGACTATTATGGAGTGACCTCCACCTTTTGTTTTCGAGCTTGGCTTCGTCCATAGGATTTTATATCATTTCATAAACTGGGTTGTTCAAGCCCTGACTGCTGTTTGGCTGACAGAGCGTGGTATATCAGACTGTATACCACGGGTATGTCAAAACATATCTTTTTTTTATGTTCTAAATACGTTGGTAACCAGTTTATAATAGCAATAAGGTGCCTTGGGGGTTAGTGGTATATGGCCAATATACCATGTTAAGGCTGTATCCAGACACTCCGCTTTGCCTCGTGCATAAGAACAGCCCTAAGCCGTGGTATATTGGCCAGGTACCACACACCCTCGGGCCTTATTACTTAATTATATGCATACTCTATACATTTACCCTTTTAATTTCCAGACAATTACTTATTATATTCTATAGAAATGCTTCTGTATTTGACATACTATTTCGTACACAAAACAGCTTTAAAACGTTACCAGATCTCTAGAACAATCAGAATAGCTTTCCCTGACTCTTTCCCTCATTTGTATTCCTTTATGTGTGTTATAGTGATACATGTGTGAATCCAGGCCTGATCATAAAGGTTCTGGGGAAGAACATTTTAGAGAGAAAACCTGACCCCCACAGTACGCTGGATATAACACACTCATCATTATTTCATACTGTGCCTATAATTTATATATTTCAGAGCCATAGTCCAATACAGATTACAGGCATATTTCACAAGCATATTTTACCCTCTCTGTCTGCATTTACACAGTTATTTTGATTAAATAAATCTGTAATTGAAATAAGCGTTGTTAAAGTATACCTGTATTAAGCCGCCAGACTAGCAATAGCATGGGTTAGGAAGGGATCATGGGTATAACCACAATTAAGAGAAGTGTGCACTTATAAGGAGGCATATTCGAAGCAAATTGGAAGGTTCTCTTCCCTTAATACTTGGACGTCTTTCACGTCTCTTAAAGTTAGAATCCTTAATTGCTACATCCATTTTTGGACTTAGAAATTAATTATTGAAGATTATAACTTATAATGCTTCATGAGTTTAGCTAAACTCCATAATACATTTATAATATGAGGTTGTTTTACTCCAATATTTGTAAACAATGTTAATGTTAAAATTAAAATCATGGTGTTTTCAAAAGATTCTCAGTACTTTGGTGCTGCCTCCACACACACACACACACACACACACACACACACACACACACACACACACACACACACACACACACACACACACACACACACACACACACACACACACACACACACACACACACACACACACACACACACACACACACACACCCTCAACACACAGAAGACCCTCATATGCCCGGCAGATGTATGTAATGGAGACCCCGAACACGGCAAAACATACATTTAATACGACACACATGTAACGGGAAAAAAAGAGCCTACAAAAAAGTAGGAATGGGGGGGTGGTCTTCTGAGGAGCTGCGGCTAGAATAGAATGCCTTCCCATATGTGGCAAAGCCCAACGGGAACAGAGCATACAAAGAACCCCACTCTCTACTCATTCTCCTCTGCCACTGCCTTATGGCTTCTATTCCTCCATCCCATAGATCTCCCTCCCTACTTCCCTCCTATCTTCCCTTCCCTTCTTCCTTCTATTCCTCCATCCCATAGATCTCCCTCCCTACTTCCCTCCTACCTTCCCTTCCCTCCTTCCTTCTGTTCCCCTCCCTCCCTAATTCCCTTTCACCCCCAACTCATGGGGACCAGTCAGGACTACATTTGGATTTTGAAGGTATTTTCTTCTCTTTTTCCACATGCTGTTTCCATCTACTGTGTGTGTGTTCTGGGGATCCTGTATGAAGGGGCCCCCCTTTACCCCATTCCCAGGCAGCAACAAGGACACTGGGGGCCCTCCCACACTGCTCTGAGGCTGGGGCCTTGCCTTGGGGCCTGGTGAAGGGGAATGGCCAGGGCAGTGCTTGGCCAAAGTTGAAATTTACAACATGGAGAGCAGTGCAGCAGAACTCACGCCTGTCCTGTGTGTATTTCTCACCTTTGACCCCCCCGGTCATTTCAATAGGGTCCAAAAAACTGTCCCCCAACACTGTCCCCTATCTGTGGACAGATGGATAAGATAGAGCATTTCAGGGTGAGGTCTAGAGGGTCACAAGTCACCACCTAGTTCTGAAGATGAAACCTGACTTCAGTTTCTGCCAAAGAGTAGCAACCGAGCACTGAAGCACTTTGATCATGCCTAGGCTTTATCTCAGAGGATTAACAGTGTTGTGGTACACAGAAGACCAGGATTTGAACCCCAGTTGATCACATCAATCCCTGATTGAGAACCATACTTTGGCAGCCTGTTTTCACCCTTGAGTTGTGGGTGATTATACTTTCTGTTTAGTGTGTGTTGCACCTGACGGAGCTGTTTTGGTTGTGCTTTTTTTTGTTTGTTTTTTGTTAGATGTTGTTCAGTTTGAATAAATAACATGAACAAATACCACGCTGCACTTTGGTCCTCACCTTCTTCCACCAATGACCGTTACAATCGATCATAGTCTGCTGCTGGAAAAAGGCTTTATACCCCCTGCTATGTTGTGGATAAAGAGTTACTTGTCTAACAGAACATAAAGGGGGTTCTTTATTGGAAGCTTCTCCAACATAATCCAGGTAGAATCAGTAATTCCCCAGGGCAGCTGTCAAGGCCCCTTACTTTTTTCAATCTTTACTAATGACTTGCCACTGGCTCTGAGTAAAGCCTGTGTGTCTATGTATGCGGATGACTCAACACTATACACATCAGCTACTACAGTGTGAACTGTAGCACTTAAAGAGCTGGAGTCACTTTCAGAATGGGTGGCAAGAAATATGTTAGTCCTAAATATTTCTAAAACTAAAAGCATTGTATTTGGGACAAATCATTCACTAAAATCTAAACCTCAACTAAAACTTGGAATGAATAATGTGGAAATTGACCAAGTTTAGGATACTAAACTGCTTTGAGTAACCCTGGATTGTAAAATAGTCAAAACTGTCATGCAGGTGAAAGAGGACCCAAAAGCGACTTAACAGAAACAGAGTTTATTAAAGTCCAAAACGGAATAACAGAAATCCTCTAGACTTGTAGAGGGGAAACAACTGGAGAAGCGGCCACAGACTGCAGGTCGCTTCGGGTAGGCGCAGGCCGTAGTCGACTGAGACACCTGCTCACACGCAGCATCTGATGAAGGCACAAAACACGACAGGACAGGGTGATACACAATCACGGCAAAAACACGACAGGACAGGGCGAAACGCAATCACAGCATGGTGAATACAATACAAGGAACCGACGGGACAGGAACGGATCACAAAGGAATAAATAGGGACTCTAATCAGGGGAAAGGATCGGGAACAGGTGTGGGAAGACTAAATGATGATTAGGGGAATAGGAACAGCTGGGAGCAGGAACGGAACGACAGAGAGAAGAGAGAGCGAGAGAGTGAGAGAGTGAGAGAGGGAGGGGGAGAGAGAGGGATAGAAGGAGGGAAAGAACCAAACAAGACCAGCAGAGGGAAACGAATAGCATGGGGAGCACAGGGACAAGACATGACAATAAATGACAAACATGACAGTACCCCCCCACTCACCGAGCGCCTCCTGGCGCACTCGAGGAGGAATCCTGGCGGCAACGGAGGAAATCATCGATGAGCGAACGGTCCAGCACGTCCCGAGACGGAACCCAACTCCTCTCCTCAGGACCGTAACCCTCCCAATCCACTAGGTATTGGTGACCCCGTCCCCGAGAACGCATGTCCATAATCTTATGTACCTTGTAAATAGGTGCGCTCTCGACAAGGACGGGAGGGGGAGGGAAGACGAACGGGGGTGCGAAGAAAGGGCTTAACACAGGAGACATGGAAGACAGGATGGACGCGACGAAGATGTCGCGGAAGAAGCAGTCGCACAGCGACAGGATTGACGACCTGGGAGACACGGAACGGACCAATGAACCGCGGAGTCAACTTACGAGAAGCTGTCGTAAGAGGAAGGTTGCGAGTGGAAAGCCACACTCTCTGGCCGCAACAATACCTTGGACTCTTAATCCTGCGTTTATTGGCGGCTCTCACCGTCTGTGCCCTGTAACGGCAAAGTGCAGACCTCACCCTCCTCCAGGTGCGCTCACAACGTTGGACAAACGCTTGAGCGGAGGGAACGCTGGACTCGGCAAGCTGGGATGAGAACAGAGGAGGCTGGTAACCCAGACTACTCTGAAACGGAGATAACCCGGTAGCAGACGAAGGAAGCGAATTGTGAGCGTATTCTGCCCAGGGAGCTGTTCTGCCCAAGACGCAGGGTTTCTGAAAGAAAGGCTGCGTAGTATGCGACCAATCGTCTGATTGGCCCTCTCTGCTTGACCGTTAGACTGGGGATGAAACCCGGAAGAGAGACTGACGGACGCACCTATCAAACGACAGAACTCCCTCCAAAACTGTGACGTGAATTGCGGGCCTCTGTCTGAAACGGCGTCTAACGGGAGGCCATGAATTCTGAATACATTCTCAATAATGATTTGTGCCGTCTCCTTAGCGGAAGGAAGTTTAGCGAGGGAATGAAATGTGCCGCCTTAGAGAACCTATCGACAACCGTCAGAATCACAGTCTTCCCCGCAGACAAAGGCAGACCGGTAATGAAGTCTAAGGCAATGTGAGACCATGGTCGAGAAGGAATGGGGAGCGGTCTGAGACGACCGGCAGGAGGAGAGTTACCCGACTTAGTCTGCGCGCAGTCCGAACAAGCAGCCACGAAACGGCGCGTGTCACGCTCCTGAGTCGGCCACCAAAAGCGCTGGCGAATAGACGCAAGAGTGCCTCGAACACCGGGATGACCAGCTAACTTGGCAGAGTGAGCCCACTGAAGAACAGCCAGACGAGTGGAAACAGGAACGAAAAGGAGGTTACTAGGACAAGCGCGGCGACGCAGTGTGCGTGAGTGCTTGCTTAACCTGTCTTTCAATTCCCCAGACTGTTAACCCGACAACACGCCCATAAGGAAGAATCCCTCGGGATCAGTAGAAGCCACAGAAGAACTAAACAGACGGGATAAGGCATCAGGCTTGGTGTTCTTGCTACCCGGACGGTAAGAAATCACAAACTCGAAACGAGCGAAAAACAACGCCCAACGAGCTTGACGGGCATTAAGTCGTTTGGCAGAACGGATGTACTCAAGGTTCTTATGGTCTGTCCAAACGACAAAAGGAACGGTCGCCCCCTCCAACCACTGTCGCCATTCGCCTAGGGCTAAGCGGATGGCGAGCAGTTCACGGTTACCCACATCATAGTTGCGCTCAGATGGCGACAGGCGATGAGAAAAATAAGCGCAAGGATGAACCTTATCGTCAGACTGGAAGCGCTGGGATAGGATGGCTCCCACGCCTACCTCTGAAGCGTCAACCTCGACAATGAATTGTCTAGTGACGTCAGGAGTAACGAGGATAGGAGCGGACGTAAAACGTTCTTTAAGAAGATCAAAAGCTCCCTGGGCGGAACCGGACCACTTAAAACACGTCTTGACAGAAGTAAGAGCTGTGAGAGGGGCAGCAACTTGACCGAAATTACGAATGAAACGCCGATAGAAATTAGCGAAACCTAAAAAGCGCTGCAACTCGACACGTGACCTTGGAACGGGCCAATCACTGACAGCTTGGACCTTAGCGGAATCCATCTGAATGCCTTCAGCGGAAATAACGGAACCGAGAAAAGTAACGGAGGAGACATGAAAAGAGCACTTCTCAGCCTTTACGTAGAGACAATTCTCTAAAAGGCGCTGTAGAACACGTCGAACGTGCTGAACATGAATCTCGAGTGACGGAGAAAAAATCAGGATATCGTCAAGATAGACAAAAACAAAAATGTTCAGCATGTCTCTCAGAACATCATTAACTAATGCCTGAAAAACAGCTGGCGCATTGGCGAGACCGAACGGCAGAACCCGGTACTCAAAATGCCCTAACGGAGTGTTAAACGCCGTTTTCCACTCGTCCCCCTCTCTGATGCGCACGAGATGGTAAGCGTTACGAAGGTCCAACTTAGTAAAGCACCTGGCTCCCTGCAGAATCTCGAAGGCTGATGACATAAGGGGAAGCGGATAACGATTCTTAACCGTTATGTCATTCAGCCCTCGATAATCCACGCAGGGGCGCAGAGTACCGTCCTTCTTTTAACAAAAAGAACCCCGCCCGGCCGGAGAAGAAGAAGGCACTATGGTACCGGCGTCAAGAGACACAGACAAATAATCCTCGAGAGCCTTACGTTCGGGAGCCGACAGAGAGTATAGTCTACCTCGAGGAGGAGTGGTCCCCGGAAGGAGATCAATACTACAATCATACGACCGGTGAGGAGGAAGGGAGTTGGCTCGGGACCGACTGAAGACCGTGCGCAGATCATGATATTCCTCCGGCACTCCTGTCAAATCGCCAGGTTCCTCCTGAGAAGTAGGGACAGAAGAAATGGGAGGGATGGCAGACATTAAACACTTCACATGACAAGAAACGTTCCAGGATAGGATAGAATTACTAGACCAATTAATAGAAGGATTATGACATACAAGCCAGGGATGACCCAAAACAACAGGTGTAAACGGTGAACGGAAAATCAAAAAAGAAATAGTCTCACTGTGGTTACCAGATACTGTGAGAGTTAAAGGTAGTGTCTCAAATTTGATACTGGGAAGATGACTACCATCTAAGGCAAACATGGGCGTAGGCCTGTCTAACGGTCCGAAAGGAATGTTATGTTTCCGAGCCCATGCTTCGTCCATGAAACAACCCTCAGCCCCAGAGTCAATCAAAGCACTGCATGTAGCACCCGAACCGGTCCAGCGTAGATGGACCGACATAGTAGTACAAGATCTAGATGAAGGGACCTGAGTAGTAGCGCTCACCAGTAGCCCTCCGCTTACTGATGGGCTCTGGCCTCTTACTGGACATGAATTAACAAAATGTCCAGCAACTCCGCAATAGAGGCACAGGCGGTTGGTGATCCTCCGTTCCCTCTCCTTATTCGAGATGCGAATCCCTCCCAGCTGCATGGGCTCAGTCTCAAAGCCAGAGGAGGGAGATGGTTGCGATGCGGAGCAGGGAAACACCGTTGATGCGAGCTCTCTTCCACGAGCCCGGTGACGAAGATCTACCCGTCGTTCTATGCGGATGGCGAGAGCAATCAAAGAGTCCACATCTGAAGGAACCTCCGGGAGAGAATCTCATCCTTAACCACTGCGTGGAGTCCCTCCAGAAAACGAGCGAGCAGCGCCGGCTCGTTCCACTCACTAGAGGCAGCAAGAGTGCGAAACTCAATGGAATAATCCGTTATGGACCGTTCACCTTGGCATAAGGAAGCCAGGGCCCTAGAAGCCTCCCCACCAAAAACTGAACGGTCAAAAACCCGAATCATCTCCTCTTTAAAGTTCTGGAATTTGTTAGAGCAATCAGCCCTTGCCTCCCAGATAGCTGTGCCCCATTCTCGAGCCCGGCCAGTAAGGAGTGAAATGACGTAAGCAACCCGAGCTCTCTCTCTAGAGTATGTGTGGGGTTGGAGAGAGAACACAATCTCACACTGCGTGAGAAAGGAGCGGCACTCAGTGGGCTGCCCGGAGTAGCAAGGTGGGTTATTAACCCTAGGTTCTGGAGGCTCGGCAGGCCAGGGAGTAACAGGTGGCACGAGACGTAGACTCTGGAACTGTCCAGAGAGGTCGGAAACCTGAGCGGCCAGGTTCTCCACGGCATGGCGAGCAGCAGACAATTCCTGCTCGTGTCTGCCGAGCATGGCTCCTTGGATCTCGACGGCAGTGTAACGAGCGTCTGAAGTCGCTGGGTCCATTCCTTGGTCGGTTCCTTCTGTCATGCAGGTGAAAGAGGACCCAAAAGCGACTTAACAGAAACAGAGTTTATTAAAGTCCAAAACGGAATAACAGAAATCCTCTAGACTTGTAGAGGGGAAACAACTGGAGAAGCGGCCACAGACTGCAGGTCGCTTCGGGTAGGCGCAGGCCGTAGTCGACTGAGACACCTGCTCACACGCAGCATCTGATGAAGGCACAAAACACGACAGGACAGGGTGATACACAATCACGGCAAAAACACGACAGGACAGGGCGAAACGCAATCACAGCATGGTGAATACAATACAAGGAACCGACGGGACAGGAACGGATCACAAAGGAATAAATAGGGACTCTAATCAGGGGAAAGGATCGGGAACAGGTGTGGGAAGACTAAATGATGATTAGGGGAATAGGAACAGCTGGGAGCAGGAACGGAACGACAGAGAGAAGAGAGAGCGAGAGAGTGAGAGAGTGAGAGAGGGAGGGGGAGAGAGAGGGATAGAAGGAGGGAAAGAACCAAACAAGACCAGCAGAGGGAAACGAATAGCATGGGGAGCACAGGGACAAGACATGACAATAAATGACAAACATGACAAAAACATGTTGATACAACAATAGCTAAGATGGGGAGTCTGCCCATAATAAAGCCCTGCTCTGCCTTCTTAACAACATTATCAACAAGACAAGTCTTACAGGCCCTAGTTTTGTCGCACCTGGACTACTGTCAAGTCGTGTAGTCAGGTTGCACAAAGAGGGACTTACAAAAATGACAATTGGCTCAGAACAGGACAGCATAGCACCGAGAGCTAACATGAATAATATACATGTTAATCTCTCCTGGCTCAAAGTAGAGGACAGAGTGACTTCATCACTACTTGTATTTGTAAGAAGTATTGACATGTTGAATGCACCGAGATGTCTGTTTAAACTATTACCACACAGCTCGGACACCCATGCATACCCCACAATACATGTCACCAGAGCCACAAGACATGCCACCAGGTGTGTCTTCACAATATCAAAGTCCAGGACAGACCATGGGAGGCACACAGTACTACATAGAGCCATGACTACATGGAACTCTATTCCACATCAGGTAACTGATGCAAGCAGTAGAATAAAATATTTAAAAAAACGGATAAAAATACACATTATGGAACAGTGGGGACTGTGAAGAGACACATCTACATGATAAGACACACACTCTACACACATGTATTTTGTATTGTAGATATGTGATAGTAGAGTAGTGCCCTGGGTGCCGACGATGTGTTGTGAAAAATATTATGAAATGTGATGTCATGTAATATTTTAAATTGTATATAACTGCCTTAATGTTGCTGGACCCCAGGAAGAGTAGCTGCTACCTAGGCAATAACTAATATAAGGGCACAAGTCGAGACCCAAATGCAGACTAGGGAGGCAGATGGTTTGAGTCTTTGATATTTATTAAATCCAAAAGGGGGTAGGCAAGAGAATGGTCGTGGACAGGCAAAAGGTCAAAATGTCATGTATTGTATTGTCATGTCTTGTCCCTGTGCTTTCTCTTCTCTTCGTTTCCCCCTGCTGGTCTTATTAGGTTTCTTTCTCTCTCTCTATTCCTCTCTCTCTCTATCGTTCCGTTCCTGCTCCCAGCTGTTCCTCATTCTCCTAACCACCTCGTTTACTCTTTCACACCTGTCCCCTATTTTGCCCTCTGATTAAGTCTCTATTTCTCTCTCTGTTTCTGCTTCTGTCCTTGTCGGATTCTTGTTTGCTGTTTGCTTGCTTTTGTTCCGTCCAGTTGGATTCTGCCTCGTCATCAGATACTATGTGTGAGCAGGTGTCTCTATCCTCTACGGCCCGCGCCTACCCGAAGGGACCTGCAGTCTGTTGCCGCTAGCCCTGCAACTCTCCTCAACAACTAGAAGGAGGACTCTCCTGTTAAACTAGAGGATTTGTGTTTTCCCTGTTTGGACTTCCCCTGTAATGATTGAGGATTTATGTTTTCCCTGTTTGGACATTAAAAGACTCTATTTCCGTTATATCGCTTTTGGGTCCTCACTCACCTGCATAACACAAAACCAGTTCAGAGTCCAGGAGGTACAGAGTGGCAGGCAGGCTTGAGTTCAGGGCAGGCAGAATGGTCAGGCAGGCGGGTACAGGGTCCAGAAAAAAGGCAAAGGTCAAAACTGGGAGGACTAGCAAAAGATTTTAGAAACGGCAGGAGCACGGAAAAAACACACTGGTTGACTTGGAACATACATGACGAACTGGCACAGACAGATAGAAAACACAGGTTTAAATACATAGGGGATAATAGAGAAGATGGGTGATACCTGGAGGGGGTGGAGACAAGGACAGGTGTAACAGATCAGGGTGTGACAACTAATGGGAATTCTTAATGAAAAAAATACAAACCCAGTTCTCCTTTGACAGAGTCAGATGTCTCACTTTGCCATTAGTCAGATGGGATCTCTCTAGAGCTCTCTCAAGGAGATCCAGGGTTCGAACCCAGTTGGTCCCAAATAACTTTCACCCTAGATACTATTCTGCTCTGACAGAACCAGAAGATCTCTCACTTTGGCATTGGCCAAATGGAGTCTCACTAGAGCTGCAGGGTCAGCTGGGACTAGCTAGCAAAACACAAAAGGCCACATTCCAACTAGTCTAGGAAATCCCCCTCGCTCTTGACTCTTGATGGCAACAAGCTGTGTTCCATATTAAAGGCAGACTCTCCTAAACTGGTGCTCACCCCGGCCACTTGATAACGGCACACAAGGTTCCCCTCTGTCCCGTAGAGACGCTCTGGCTCGAGTGACGCACCCACTCACAAAGCTCCACTGTCTCCGTGGCGACTCCGAGGGACCATGATTGGCCGCTGCTGGGTCTTAATTAGAATCTCTCCCTTCTCTGTCCTTCTACTTCTTTGAGATGGAGATTCTCTCCATTTTATTTCCTTCTCACTTCTCGTCCTGACTTTTGACATATTTACCTCTCTGTCTCTCCACATCTTCCTTATTTTCTTTGCATCTGTCTTTCCCTTCCACTTGTTTTTCCCCTCTCTTCCTTTCCTTTTCTTTCGCTGAAGTCCCACTCTGTAGAACAGTGCAAAGAGTAGGTTACTGTGAACATCTTGCCCTCATCATTGCCTTAAACATATTCCCAGTATTATATAGTGAAATATCAGCAGTGTGACTAATATGAAATGGGTTCTGCTGTAATTACAGATAGCTTTGACCAGAATGACATAGATAGCATCACTGCAACGTTGCCATATAAAGTAGCCATATTAGATCACTGCTTATCATGAGCTATTAAGATATGGTGAATCCGCCAATTTGGTCATTTGTGATAAAAATGGGAAGATATGATAGAAATATAGTTAATCCTTCAAATTAGGCACAATTATATTTCTCCATTATATTCTCTGGAGTTGACTAGGGTAGGATAGAAAACAGTAGGGTAGGATAGAACACTGTAGGGTAGGATAGAACACACTAAGGTAGGATAGAACACACTAGGGTAGGATAGAACACACTAGGGTAGGATAGAACACACTAGGGTAGGATAGAACATACTAGGGTAGAATAGAACACACTAAGGTAGTATAGAACACACTAAGGTAGGATAGAACACACTAGGGTAGGATAGAAAACAGTAGGGTAGGATAGAACACACTAGGGTAGAATAGAACACACTAAGGTAGGATAGAACACACTAAGGTAGGATAGAACACACTAGGGTAGGATAGAACACACTAGGGTAGGATGGAACACACTAGGGTAGGATAGAACACACTCGGGTAGGATAGAACACACTAGGGTAGGATGGAACACACTCGGGTAGGATAGAACACACTATGGTAGGATAGAACACACTAGGGTAGGATAGAACACACTAGGGTAGGATGGAACACACTAGGGTAGGATAGAACACACTCGGGTAGGATAGAACACACTAGGGTAGGATGGAACACACTAGGGTAGGATAGAACACACTAAGGTAGGATAGAACACACTAGGGTAGGATAGAACACACTCGGGTAGGATAGAACACACTCGGGTAGGATAGAACACACTAGGGTAGATTATTAGAATGCACTCGGGTAGGATAGAACACACTAGGGTAGTATAGAACACATTAAGGTAGGATAGAACCCACTAGGGTAGGATGGAACATGTTTACTTTTTGTCTCCAAATATGTCAAGATGTTATGATGTTGTGTATCAGTATAACTTTAGACCGTCCCCTCGCCCATACCCGGGCGCGAACCAGGGACCCTCTGCACACATCAACAACAATCACCCACAAAGCATTGTTACCCATCGCTCCACAAAAGCCGCAGCCCTTGCAGAGCAAGGGGAACCACTACTTCAAGGTCTCAGAGCAAGTGACGTCACCGATTGAAATGCTATCTAGCCATTTCACATCCGTTACAGTGGCATAAAAAAAACCTATTCTAATTATATTGTAGTTAACGATATGCTAACATTTTGGAATGCTTGAATGACTGACTGAAGATTCACCCTATAGTGAAAGGTTTTTTGTATGCATACTGCACACACGTGTGCTTGAACATGTTTGCATGCCACACATGATAATCAACTACATGCGCTCGGGGAGAGCTGGCAATAGAACTGGGCTCTCCGTGCATACTTGAGAAAGCCTCGTCATCTGACTTTGTCCAGGTTGTTGGAAAATAACGCCTTATTTGAAAGAGATGCTTCTCTGTGTGTGTGTGTGTGTGTGTGTGTGTGTGTGTGTGTGTGTGTGTGTGTGTGTGTGTGTGTGTGTGTGTGTGTGTGTGTGTGTGTGTGTGTGTGTGTGTGTGTGTGTGTGTGTGTGTGTGTGTGTGTGTGTGTGTGTTTCTTCATATGTGTGTTTGTGTGTATGTGTGTCTGTGTGTTTGTGTGTATGTGTGTATGTGTGTCTGTGTGTGTGTGTCTGTTTCTTCATATGTGTGTATGTGTGTCTGTGTGTCTGTGTGTCTGTGTGTCTGTGTGTCTGTGTGTATTTGTGTCTGTGTGTGTGTGTGTGTGTGTCTGTTTCTTCATATGTGTGTCTGTGTGTCTGTGTGTCTGTGTGTCTGTGTGTCTGTGTGTATGTGTGTCTGTGTGTGTGTGTCTGTTTCTTCATATGTGTGTATGTGTGTATGTGTGTCTGTGTGTATGTGTGTCTGTGTGTATGTGTGTCTGTGTGTGTGTGTCTGTTTCTTCATATGTGTGTATGTGTGTATGTGTGTCTGTGTGTCTGTGTGTCTGTGTGTCTGCAAAAGAGGTGGTTGCAGTTAGGAGGGTGAGCCTGCCACCCAGAGTGGCTCTAGACATGTGGCTACAGGAGGAGCTCGGCTGGATCAATGGCCTCTCTGTTTCCCACCTCTCCCTCCTTTCTCTCCCTCCCACCTCTCCCACCTCTCTCTCCTCTCCCTCCTCTCTCTCCTTTCTCTCCTCTCCCACCTATCCCACCTCTCCCTCCACTCCCTCCTCTCCCTGCTTTCTCTCCTCTCCCACCTCTCCCTCCTTTCTCTCCTCTCCCTCCTCTCCCATCTCTCTCTCCTCTCCCACCTCTCCCTCCTTTCTCTCGTCTCCCACCTCTCCCTCCTTTCTCTCCTCTCCCTCCTCTCCCACCTCTCTCTCCTCTCCTCACCTCTTCCTCCTTTCTCTCCTCTCCCACCTCTCCCACCTCTCTCTCCTCTCCCACCTCTCCCTCCTTTCTCTCCTCGCCAACCTCTCCCTCCTTTCTCTCCTCTCCCTAATGCTTCTGTCATCCATCCCACAATTGTGAAGCTCAGTGCTTTCTTGACTCCTCAGTAACCTAACTACCAACACCCACTCTGCTTTACACTCTGTCTCTCTCTTAGGCTATATTAAAACACCCACTCTGCTTTACACTCTGTCTCTCTCTTAGGCTATATTAAAACACCCACTCTGCTTTACACTCTGTCTCTCTCTTAGGCTATATTAAAACACCCACTCTGCTTTACACCCTGTCTCTCTCTTAGGCTATATTAAAACACCCACGCTGCTTTACACCCTGTCTCTCTCTTAGGCTATATTAAAACACCCACTCTGCTTTACACCCTGTCTCTCTCTTAGGCTATATTAAAACACCCACTCTGCTTTACACCCTGTCTCTCTCTTAGGCTATATTAAAACACCCACTCTGCTTTACACCCTGTCTCTCTCTTAGGCTATATTAAAACACCCACTCTGCTTTACACCCTGTCTCTCTCTTATACAAACGAAAGCAGGGTTAGCCAGTTATTTAACCTTGGAACGATACAGAGTAACCAAACACTTCTAACGAAATACTTTGAAATGTTACGTTTGGAACAACTTCGAAATTGTACGTTTGAGAAACATGGATGAACGTCTAATTCTGACATGAGACTGTGAGAGCTTGTAGGACAGGGAGCATGCTGGATTAAGTCTTTGGTTGTGTATTACTTGTGCTTTCAATATTTCTACATGGAATAGAGAAACTGCAACAACAACAACAACAACAACAATATTACCAACAGGTAACAGCATTTAAAAGAATAGCATAACTTGACACCTGTCCTTATAGGTCATGGTGATTAAGGACATCAACCTCATATTTATCATATCAAGTGTTTCTGAAGAGTGAAACAGTAAAAACTCATCCTAAGAGTCCTATGTCACTTGGCATAAGGAATGAGATTACCATAATCCACTAATTCATGTTTACCATAATCCATTATCCATAATGACATGAATTACATCACTCTGATGTCAAAATCATCTAGGCTAAACTGTATTAAATCAGTGGTGTTATTCAATAATGACAGCCATTATATACAGTACGTTCCAAAGTTATAGTCACCCTTGATAAATATGAGCAATAATGACTGTATAAAATAAATCATTCAAATACTGAACTACAGTGGCTTGCGAAAGTATTCACCCCCTTGGCATTTTTCCAATTTGTTTCACAATAAAAATAAGACAAAAAAACAGAAAACTTGTGTGCATAACTATTCACCCCCCTAAAGTCAATACTTTGTAGAGCCACCTTTTTCAGCAATTACAGCTGCAAGTCTCTTGGGGTATGTCTCTATAAACTTGGCACATCTAGCCACTGTGATTTTTGCCCATTCTTTAAGGCAAAACTGCTCCAGCTCCTTCAAGTTGGACTGGTTTTGTAAGGGTTTTCTGGTGAAAGAGAAGCGGACCAAAAAGCAGCATGGTGGTTATTCATGTTCTTTAATTTATAAAGAAACTACACATGAGATAACTAACAAAAACCACAAACGTGAGAAAACCTAAAACAGTCCTATCTGGTGCAAACACAGAGACAGGAACAATCACCCACAAACACACAGTGAAACCCAGGCTACCTAAGTATGATTCTCAATCAGAGACAACTAATGACACCTGCCTCTGATTGAGAACCATACTAGGCCGAAACATAGAAATTCCCAGAACCTAGAAAAACAAACATAGACTGCCCACCCAACTCACGCCCTGACCATACTAACTAAATACAAAACACAGGAAATAAAGGTCAGAACGTGACAGGTTCAGCTAGTGTACAACAATCTTTAAGTCATACCACAGATTATCAATTGGATTGAGGTCTGGGCTTTGACTAGGCCATTCCAAGACATTTAAATGTTTCCCCTTAAACCACTTGAGTGTTGTTTTAACAGTATGTTTAGGGTCATTGTCCTGCTGGAAGGTGAACCTCCGTCCCAGTCTCAAATCTCTGGAGGACTGAAAGAGGTTTCCCTCAATAATTTCCCTGTATTTAGTGCCATCCATCATTCCTTCAATTCTGACCAGTTTCCCAGTCCTTCCCGATGAAAAACATGGGATGGTGTTCTCAGGGGGATGAGAGGTGTTGGGTTTGCGCCAGACATAGCTTTTTCCTTGATGGCCATAACGCTCAATTTTAGTCTCATATGACCAGAGTACATTCTTCCATGTTTGGGGAGTCTCCCATATACCTTTTGGTGAACAACAAACATGTTTGCTTATTTTCTTCTGGCTGCTCTTCCGTAAAGCCCAGCTCTGTGGAGTGTACGGCTAAATGTGGTCCTGTGGTCCTCCACTGTGGAGCTTTTCAGCTCTTTCAGGGTTATCTTTGGTCTCTTTGTTGCCTCTCTGATGAGGGCATTCATCCTTGCCTGGTCTGTGAGTTTTGGTGGGTGGCCCTCTCTTGGCAGGTTTGTTGTGATGCTATATTCTTTACATTTTTTAATAATGGATTTAATGGTGCTCCGTGGGATGTTCAAAGTTTTGGATATTTTTTTATAACCCAACCCTGATCTGTACTTCTCCACAACTTTGTCCCTGACCTGTTTGGAGAGCTCCTTGGTCTTCATAGTGTCACTTGCTTGGTGTTTCCCCTTGCTAAGTGGTGTTGCGGACTCTGGGGCCTTTCAGAACAGGTATACATGTGACAGATCATGTGACACTTAGATTGTACACAGGTGGACTTTATTTAACTAATTATGTGACTTCTGAAGGTAATTGGTTGCACCAGATCTTATTTAGGGGCTTCATAGCAAAGGGGGTGAATACATATGCACGCACCACTTTTCCATTTTTTATTTGTTTTTGAACTTTTTGAAACAAGTAATTTTTTTCATTTCGTTTCACCAATTTGGACTATTTTGTGTATGTCCATTACATGAAATCCAAATAAAAATCTATTTAAATTAGAGGTTGTAATATAACAAAATAGAAAAACACCAAGGTGGGTGAATACTTTTGCAAGGCACTGTATAGTGTATGTTAAAATACATTTGACTAATAATGCAATTTCTCAGAGAAAGAGATTTTGTTTAACAAGTAATATATTTTTTCTTAAAGAGCAAAGGGTCAAAATGATTAACACCCCTTGTATAATTAAAAGAGTCAAAAGTTTAGTATTTGGTCGCATATTCCACACAATGACTGCATCAAGTTTGTGACTCTACAAACCTGTTGGATGCATTTGCAGTTTGTTTTGGTTGTGTTTCAGATTATTTTGTGCCCAATAGTAGTTCATGGTAAATAATGTATTTTGTCATTTTGGAGTCACTTTGTAAATAAGAACAGTATATGTTTCTAAACACTTTTACATTATTGTGGTGGCTATCATCAAAAATGATGAAGACATGCTAACCTCTCTTGTTAATGTTAATGGTAAATGGGGAAAAGTTTTAGAACACCTTCTCATTCAAGAATTTTTCTTTATTTTTACTATTTTCTACATTGTAGAATAATAGTGAAGACATGAAAACTATGAAATAACACGTGGAATCATGTAGTAACCAAAAAAGTGTTAAACAAATCAAAATATTTTTTATATTTTTATATATAGCCACCCTTTGGCTTGATGACAGCTTTGCGCACTCTTGGCATTCTCTCAACCAGCTTCACCTGGAATGCTTTTACAACAGTCTTGAAGGAGTTCCCACATATACTGAGCACTTGATGGCTGCCTTTCCTTCCCTCTGCGGTTTAACTCATCCCAAACCATCTCAATTTGTTTGAGGTCGGGTCTTGTGGAGGCCAGGTCATCTGATGCAGCACTCCATAACTCTCCTTCTTGATCAAATAGCCCTTACACAGCCTGGAGGTGTAAAGGCTGTCCTGTTGAAAAACAAATGATAGTCCCACTAAGCCCAAACCAGATGGGATGGCGTATCGCTGCAGAATGCTGTAGTAACCATGCTGGTTAATTGTGCCTTGAATTCTAAATAAAATCACAGACAGTGTCACGAGCAATGCACCCCCACACCATAACACCTCCTCCTCCATGCTTTACGGTGGGAAATACACATGCAGAGATCCTCCCGTTCACCCACACCGCTTATCACAAAAACACCGCGGTTGAAACCAAAAACCCAAGCAAGTCTCTTCTTATTATTGGTGTCCTTTAGTAGTGGTTTATTTGCAGCAATTCGACCATGAAGGCCTGATTCACACAGTCTCCTCTGAACAGTTGATGTTGAGATGTGTCTGTTACTTGAACTCTGTGAAGCATTTATTTGGGCTGCAATTTCTGAGGCTGGTAACTCTAATGAACGCATCTCTACAGCAGAGGTAACTCTGGATCTTCCATCTCTGTGTCGGTCCTCGTGAGAGCCAGGCACACCTGTTAATTGAAATACATTCCAGGTGACTACCTCATGGAGCTGGTTGAGAGAATGCCAAGAGTGTGCAAAGCTGTCATCACGGCTATTTGAAGAAAATATTTGTTTAACCCTTTTTTGTCTACTGTCTATTGTGTTGTTTCCAAGTTTTGATAGAACTATTATTCTACAATGTATAAAATAGTAAAAATAAAGATAAACCCTTGAATGAGTAAGTGTTTTTGACCGGTAGTGTAGCTTAATAGGTTTAGACAGGGCTTAGACTCTTAGTGGTTAAACAAAATCTATTTCTCTGAGCAATTGTACTAGCATAAAATAATATATACAGCTCATTATTTGAATGATTTCTTTTATAAAGTCATTATTGCTCATCTTTGTCAAGGGAATCAATTATTTTGAACAGCACTGTACAATCACTCATGACATTATTATATAGCCTAAAAAATAATACCATACTAATATACAATATAAGCGCTCTATTCTAAGTGGTTGTCATTTCAACGTGGTGAGTGCACTGTACGAAGACACCGCGACACCGTTTCGTCTTGGAGGCCATGTCCCCGTCTCTCCCGACATTGAGTTCCTCTCCCGCCCTTTTCCTCTAAATTGCCAATGGTAAGTATGTCTAATGGGCTCGACTTCATCTGTGGCTGTGGTCGCGCCAGCTCCGGGTCAAACTTGCTCAGATGAATCATCTAGGACGGCACTTTGCACTTATGTGACAAGCTTCAATTGGTCCGAATGTGTTGTTTTTTCTCTTGGTTCAATCTACTGCACTGGCCACATTGTTTCTCTCTTCATTTCTCCAACTCTATTTCAACTCCATGGAAATATCACTTTAATAATCATTGTGGTGGCAGTGTTTCCTATATTGAAAGTCTTCCAGGTTTGTGTACAGTGTACGTTGTAGAGCAGATGTTCTATAAGGCAGGTAGCCTGGCAGTTAGAGAGGCAGACCAGCAATGAGAATGGTGATGGTTCAAACCCCTCCCAGGTGATAGAATAATGGGAAGTGAACTTGCAGCTGGAGGGCTGCTGTTATCTGATCACAGGTACAAACCACAGCTGTTGTACTCTGATGGATGATGGTTCATTGAATGGACTTAAAATATATTGCAGTTAACTGGGATAGAATGGGTATAAAACTACAGAAAATAAAATATATCGCAGTTAACTGGGATAGAATGGGTATAAAACTACAGACAATAAAATATTGTCAAATACATCAGATAAATGGAGTAAAATGTGTTGTTTTACAGGGTCAGCAATAGAGTCAGACCAGGACAGACAGTCCCTACAGCCGTGTGTGACTCAGGACAGACAGTCCCTACAGCCGTGTGTGACTCAGGACAGACAGGCCCTACAGCCGTGTGTGACTCAGGACAGACAGTCCCTACAGCCGTGTGTGACTCAGGACAGACAAACAGGCCCTATAACCATCTCTGACTCAGGACAGATAGACAGGCCCCACAACAGTATATGACAGGACAGACAGACAGTCCCTATGACCGTCTGTGACTCAGGACAGATAGACAGGCCCTACAACCATCTCTGACTCAGGACAGACAAACAGGCCCTACAACCATCTCTGACTCAGGACAGATAGACAGGCCCCACAACAGTATATGACAGGACAGACAGACAGTCCCTATGACCGTCTGTGACTCAGGACATACAGACAGGCCCTACAACCATCTGTAACTCAGAACAGACAGACAGGCCCTACAACGTCTGTGACTCAGGACAGACAGACAGGCCCTACAACCGTGTGTGACTCAGCACAGATAGATAGGCCCTACAGACAGATAGATAGACAGTATGTGACTCAGGACAGACAGACCCTACAGCAGTAAGTGACTGAGGACAGACAGACAGTACAGCCCCTACAACCATCTGTGACTCAGGACAGGCAGACATGCCCTAAAACCGTCTGTGACTCAGGACATACAAACAGGCCCTACAACCGTGTTTGACTCAAGACAGATAGACAGGCCCTACAACAGTAAGTGACTCAAGACAGATAGACAGGCCCGACAACAGTAAGTGACTCAGGACAGATAGACAGGCCCTACAACAGTAAGTGACTCAGGACAGATAGACAGGCCCTACAACAGTAAGTGACTCAGGACAGATAGACAGGCCCTACAACAGTAAGTGACTCAGGACAGATAGACAGGCCCTACAACAGTAAGTGACTCAGGACAGACAGGCCCTACAACAGTAAGTGACTCAGGACAGATAGACAGGCCCGACAACAGTAAGTGACTCAGGACAGATAGACAGGCCCTACAACAGTAAGTGACTCAGGACAGACAGGCCCGACAACAGTAAGTGACTCAGGACAGATAGACAGGCCCTACAACAGTAAGTGACTCAGGACAGATAGACAGGCCCTACAACAGTAAGTGACTCAGGACAGATAGACAGGCCCAACAACAGTAAGTGACTCAGGACAGATAGACAGGCCCTACAACAGTAAGTGACTCAGGACAGATAGACAGGCCCTACAACAGTAAGTGACTCAGGACAGATAGACAGGCCCTACAACAGTAAGTGACTCAGGACAGATAGACAGGCCCAACAACAGTAAGTGACTCAGGACAGATAGACAGGCCCTACAACAGTAAGTGACTCAGGACAGATAGACAGGCCCTACAACAGTAAGTGACTCAGGACAGATAGACAGGCCCAACAACAGTAAGTGACTCAGGACAGATAGACAGGCCCTACAACAGTAAGTGACTCAAGACAGATAGACAGGCCCTACAACAGTAAGTGACTCAAGACAGATAGACAGGCCCGACAACAGTAAGTGACTCAGGACAGATAGACAGGCCCTACAACAGTAAGTGACTCAGGACAGATAGACAGGCCCTACAACAGTAAGTGACTCAGGACAGATAGACAGGCCCTACAACAGTAAGTGACTCAGGACAGACAGGCCCTACAACAGTAAGTGACTCAGGACAGATAGACAGGCCCGACAACAGTAAGTGACTCAGGACAGATAGACAGGCCCTACAACAGTAAGTGACTCAGGACAGACAGGCCCGACAACAGTAAGTGACTCAGGACAGATAGACAGGCCCTACAACAGTAAGTGACTCAGGACAGATAGACAGGCCCTACAACAGTAAGTGACTCAGGACAGATAGACAGGCCCAACAACAGTAAGTGACTCAGGACAGATAGACAGGCCCTACAACAGTAAGTGACTCAGGACAGATAGACAGGCCCTACAACAGTAAGTGACTCAGGACAGATAGACAGGCCCTACAACAGTAAGTGACTCAGGACAGATAGACAGGCCCAACAACAGTAAGTGACTCAGGACAGATAGACAGGCCCTACAACAGTAAGTGACTCAGGACAGATAGACAGGCCCTACAACAGTAAGTGACTCAGGACAGATAGACAGGCCCAACAACAGTAAGTGACTCAGGACAGATAGACAGGCCCTACAACAGTAAGTGACTCAGGACAGATAGACAGGCCCTACAACAGTAAGTGACTCAGGACAGATAGACAGGCCCAACAACAGTAAGTGACTCAGGACAGATAGACAGGCCCTACAACAGTAAGTGACTCAGGACAGATAGACAGGCCCTACAACAGTAAGTGAATCAGGACAGCCAGGCCCGACAACAGTAAGTGAATCAGGACAGCCAGGCCCTACAACAGTAAGTGACTCAGGACAGATAGACAGGCCCTACAACAGTAAGTGACTCAGGACAGATAGACAGGCCCGACAACAGTAAGTGACTCAGGACAGATAGACAGGCCCTACAACAGTAAGTGAATCAGGACAGCCAGGCCCGACAACAGTAAGTGAATCAGGACAGCCAGGCCCTACAACAGTAAGTGACTCAGGACAGATAGACAGGCCCTACAACAGTAAGTGACTCAGGACAGATAGACAGGCCCTACAACAGTAAGTGACTCAGGACAGATAGACAGGCCCTACAACAGTAAGTGACTCAGGACAGATAGACAGGCCCTACAACAGTAAGTGACTCAGGACAGCCAGGCCCTACAACAGTAAGTGACTCAGGACAGATAGACAGGCCCGACAACAGTAAGTGACTCAGGACAGATAGACAGGCCCTACAACAGTAAGTGACTCAGGACAGATAGACAGGCCCTACAACAGTAAGTGACTCAGGACAGATAGACAGGCCCGACAACAGTAAGTGACTCAGGACAGATAGACAGGCCCTACAACAGTAAGTGACTCAGGACAGATAGACAGGCCCGACAACAGTAAGTGACTCAGGACAGATAGACAGACCCTACAACAGTAAGTGACTCAGGACAGATAGACAGGCCCTACAACAGTAAGTGACTCAGGACAGATAGACAGGCCCGACAACAGTAAGTGACTCAGGACAGATAGACAGGCCCTACAACAGTAAGTGACTCAGGACAGATAGACAGGCCCGACAACAGTAAGTGACTCAGGACAGATAGACAGGCCCTACAACAGTAAGTGACTCAGGACAGACAAACAGGCCCTACAACAGTAAGTGACTCAGGACAGATAGACAGGCCCGACAACAGTAAGTGAATCAGGACAGCCAGGCCCTACAACAGTAAGTGACTCAGGACAGATAGACAGGCCCTACAACAGTAAGTGACTCAGGACAGATAGACAGGCCCGACAACAGTAAGTGAATCAGGACAGCCAGGCCCTACAACAGTAAGTGACTCAGGACAGATAGACAGGCCCTACAACAGTAAGTGACTCAGGACAGATAGACAGGCCCTACAACAGTAAGTGACTCAGGACAGATAGACAGGCCCTACAACAGTAAGTGACTCAGGACAGATAGACAGGCCCGACAACAGTAAGTGACTCAGGACAGATAGACAGGCCCTACAACAGTAAGTGACTCAGGACAGATAGACAGGCCCTACAACAGT
The DNA here is from genome assembly GCF_021184085.1 of Oncorhynchus gorbuscha. Taxonomy (NCBI): domain Eukaryota; kingdom Metazoa; phylum Chordata; class Actinopteri; order Salmoniformes; family Salmonidae; genus Oncorhynchus; species Oncorhynchus gorbuscha. The sequence continues at coordinate 73,776,232 of NC_060183.1, read as the reverse complement.
AAGTGACTCAGGACAGATAGACAGGCCCTACAACAGTAAGTGACTCAGGACAGATAGACAGGCCCTACAACAGTAAGTGACTCAGGACAGATAGACAGGCCCTACAACAGTAAGTGAATCAGGACAGATAGACAGGCCCGACAACAGTAAGTGAATCAGGACAGCCAGGCCCTACAACAGTAAGTGACTCAGGACAGATAGACAGGCCCTACAACAGTAAGTGACTCAGGACAGATAGACAGGCCCTACAACAGTAAGTGACTCAGGACAGATAGACAGGCCCTACAACAGTAAGTGAATCAGGACAGATAGACAGGCCCGACAACAGTAAGTGAATCAGGACAGCCAGGCCCTACAACAGTAAGTGACTCAGGACAGATAGACAGGCCCTACAACAGTAAGTGACTCAGGACAGATAGACAGGCCCTACAACAGTAAGTGACTCAGGACAGATAGACAGGCCCTACAACAGTAAGTGACTCAGGACAGATAGACAGGCCCGACAACAGTAAGTGACTCAGGACAGATAGACAGGCCCTACAACAGTAAGTGACTCAGGACAGATAGACAGGCCCTACAACAGTAAGTGACTCAGGACAGATAGACAGGCCCTACAACAGTAAGTGACTCAGGACAGATAGACAGGCCCTACAACAGTAAGTGACTCAGGACAGATAGACAGGCCCGACAACAGTAAGTGAATCAGGACAGATAGACAGGCCCGACAACAGTAAGTGACTCAGGACAGATAGACAGGCCCAACAACAGTAAGTGACTCAGGACAGATAGACAGGCCCTACAACAGTAAGTGACTCAGGACAGATAGACAGGCCCGACAACAGTAAGTGACTCAGGACAGATAGACAGGCCCTACAACAGTAAGTGACTCAGGACAGATAGACAGGCCCTACAACAGTAAGTGACTCAGGACAGATAGACAGGCCCTACAACAGTAAGTGACTCAGGACAGATAGACAGGCCCTACAACAGTAAGTGACTCAGGACAGATAGACAGGCCCGACAACAGTAAGTGACTCAGGACAGATAGACAGGCCCTACAACAGTAAGTGACTCAGGACAGATAGACAGGCCCTACAACAGTAAGTGACTCAGGACAGATAGACAGGCCCTACAACAGTAAGTGACTCAGGACAGATAGACAGGCCCTACAACAGTAAGTGACTCAGGACAGATAGACAGGCCCTACAACAGTAAGTGACTCAGGACAGATAGACAGGCCCTACAACAGTAAGTGACTCAGGACAGATAGACAGGCCCTACAACAGTAAGTGACTCAGGACAGATAGACAGGCCCTACAACAGTAAGTGAATCAAGACAGATAGACAGGCCCTACAACAGTAAGTGACTCAGGACAGATAGACAGGCCCGACAACAGTAAGTGACTCAGGACAGATAGACAGGCCCTACAACAGTAAGTGACTCAGGACAGATAGACAGGCCCGACAACAGTAAGTGAATCAGGACAGCCAGGCCCTACAACAGTAAGTGACTCAGGACAGATAGACAGGCCCGACAACAGTAAGTGACTCAGGACAGATAGACAGGCCCGACAACAGTAAGTGACTCAGGACAGATAGACAGGCCCGACAACAGTAAGTGACTCAGGACAGATAGACAGGCCCTACAACAGTAAGTGACTCAGGACAGATAGACAGGCCCTACAACAGTAAGTGACTCAGGACAGATAGACAGGCCCTACAACAGTAAGTGACTCAGGACAGATAGACAGGCCCTACAACAGTAAGTGACTCAGGACAGATAGACAGGCCCGACAACAGTAAGTGACTCAGGACAGATAGACAGGCCCTACAACAGTAAGTGACTCAGGACAGATAGACAGGCCCTACAACAGTAAGTGACTCAGGACAGATAGACAGGCCCTACAACAGTAAGTGACTCAGGACAGATAGACAGGCCCTACAACAGTAAGTGACTCAGGACAGATAGACAGGCCCTACAACAGTAAGTGACTCAGGACAGATAGACAGGCCCTACAACAGTAAGTGACTCAAGACAGATAGACAGGCCCTACAACAGTAAGTGACTCAGGACAGATAGACAGGCCCGACAACAGTAAGTGACTCAGGACAGATAGACAGGCCCTACAACAGTAAGTGACTCAGGACAGATAGACAGGCCCTACAACAGTAAGTGACTCAGGACAGATAGACAGGCCCGACAACAGTAAGTGACTCAGGACAGATAGACAGGCCCTACAACAGTAAGTGACTCAGGACAGACAAACAGGCCCTACAACAGTAAGTGACTCAGGACAGATAGACAGGCCCGACAACAGTAAGTGAATCAGGACAGCCAGGCCCTACAACAGTAAGTGACTCAGGACAGATAGACAGGCCCTACAACAGTAAGTGACTCAGGACAGATAGACAGGCCCTACAACAGTAAGTGACTCAGGACAGATAGACAGGCCCTACAACAGTAAGTGACTCAGGACAGATAGACAGGCCCGACAACAGTAAGTGACTCAGGACAGATAGACAGGCCCTACAACAGTAAGTGACTCAGGACAGATAGACAGGCCCTACAACAGTAAGTGACTCAGGACAGATAGACAGGCCCGACAACAGTAAGTGACTCAGGACAGATAGACAGGCCCTACAACAGTAAGTGACTCAGGACAGATAGACAGGCCCGACAACAGTAAGTGACTCAGGACAGATAGACAGGCCCTACAACAGTAAGTGACTCAGGACAGATAGACAGGCCCGACAACAGTAAGTGACTCAGGACAGATAGACAGGCCCTACAACAGTAAGTGACTCAGGACAGATAGACAGGCCCGACAACAGTAAGTGACTCAGGACAGATAGACAGGCCCTACAACAGTAAGTGACTCAGGACAGATAGACAGGCCCTACAACAGTAAGTGAATCAGGACAGATAGACAGGCCCGACAACAGTAAGTGACTCAGGACAGATAGACAGGCCCTACAACAGTAAGTGAATCAGGACAGATAGACAGGCCCTACAACAGTAAGTGAATCAAGATAGATAGACAGGCCCTACAACAGTAAGTGACTCAGGACAGATAGACAGGCCCTACAACAGTAAGTGACTCAGGACAGATAGACAGGCCCTACAACAGTAAGTGAATCAGGACAGATAGACAGGCCCTACAACAGTAAGTGACTCAGGACAGATAGACAGGCCCTACAACAGTAAGTGACTCAGGACAGATAGACAGGCCCTACAACAGTAAGTGAATCAGGACAGATAGACAGGCCCTACAACAGTAAGTGACTCAGGACAGATAGACAGGCCCTACAACAGTAAGTGAATCAGGACAGATAGACAGGCCCTACAACAGTAAGTGACTCAGGACAGACAGACAGGCCCTACAACAGTAAGTAACTCAGGACAGACAGGCCCTACAACAGTAAGTGACTCAGGACAGACAGGCCCTACAACAGTAAGTGACTCAGGACAGACAGACAGGCCCTACAACAGTAAGTGACTCAGGACAGACAGGCCCTACAACAGTAAGTGACTCAGGACAGACAGGCCCTACAACAGTAAGTGACTCAGGACCGACAGACAGACAGACAGACAGACAGACAGACAGACAGACAGACAGACAGACAGACAGACAGACAGACAGACAGACAGACAGACAGACAGACAGACAGACAGACAGACAGACAGGCCCTACAACAGTAAGTGACTCAGGACAGACAGGCCCTATAACAGTAAGTGACTCAGGACAGACAGACAGACATCCTAAACTGTTCAAGGAGAGCCTCCGTCTAGCAGACATGCGTGTGTGTGTGTGTGTGTGTGTGTGTGTGTGTGTGTGTGTGTGTGTGTGTGTGTGTGTGTGTGTGTGTGTGTGTGTGTGTGTGTGTGTGTGTGTGTGTGTGTGTGTGTGTGTGTGTGTGTGTGTGTGTGTGTGTGTGTGTGTGTGTGCTTGGGTTTGGGTTTGTGGACATGCTTAACTATACTTGGGACCAGAAGAATACAGAATAGTAAACACACATTTGGGAATATTTTGTTGGTCCACACAAGGTCAAATGCTATTTCTAGGGTGTTTAGGGTTAAGGTTAGAATTCGTTTTAGGGTTAGATTTTTTGTTGTTGTTGTTGTTGTTGAGTGAAATGTGTTGTTTTACAGGGTCAGCAAAAGAGTCACAACAATCTGTGACTCAGGACAGACAGTTAGGCCCTACAACAGTTTGTGACTCAGGACAGACAGACAGACAGGCTCTTTCTCCTTCTCTCAGACTCAATCTTTTCTGTCTCTCATACACTCTTCACCTCCCTCTCCCTCTCTCCATGTCCCTCTTCACCTCCCTCTCTCCATGTCCCTCTTCACCTCCCTCTCCCTCTCTCCATGTCCCTCTTCACCTCCCTCTCTCCATGTCCCTCTTCACCTCCCTCTCCCTCTCTCCATGTCCCTCGTCACCTCCCTCTCTCCATGTCCCTCGTCACCTCCTTCTCCCTCTCTCCATGTCCCTCTTCTCCTCCCTCTCTCCATGTCCCTCTTCCCCTCCCTCTCTCCATGTCCCTCTTCACCTCCCTCTCCCTCTCTCCATGTACCTCTTCACCTCCCTCTCACTCTCTCCATGTCCCTCTTCACCTCCCTCTCTCCATGTCCCTCTTCACCTCCCTCTATCCATGTCCCTCTTCACCTCCCTCTCTCCATGTCCCTCTTCACCTCCCTCTCCCTCTCCCTCTCTCCATGTCCCTCTTCACCTCCCTCTCTCCATGTCTCTCTTCACCTCCCTCTCTCTCTCTCCATGTCCCTCTTCACCTCCCTCTCCCTCTCTCCTTGTCTCTCTTCACCTCCCTCTCTCCGTGTCTCTCTTCACCTCCCTCTCCCTCTCTCCGTGTCTCTCTTCACCTCCCTCTCCCTCTCTCCGTGTCCCTCTTCACCTCCCTCTCTCCGTGTCTCTCTTCACCTCCCTCTCCCTCTCTCCATGTCTCTCTTCACCTCCCTCTCTCCGTGTCTCTCTTCACCTCCCTCTCCCTCTCTCCATGTCCCTCTTCACCTCCCTCTCTCCATGTCCCTCTTCACCTCCCTCTCCCTCTCTCCATGTCCCTCTTCACCTCCCTCTCTCCTTGTCCCTCTTCACCTCCCTCTCCCTCTATCCATGTCCTTCGTCACCTCCCTCTCTCCATGTCCCTCGTCACCTCCTTCTCCCTCTCTCCATGTCCCTCTTCTCCTCCCTCTCTCCATGTCCCTCTTCCCCTCCCTCTCTCCATGTCCCTCTTCACCTCCCTCTCCCTCTCTCCATGTACCTCTTCACCTCCCTCTCACTCTCTCCATGTCCCTCTTCAACTCCCTCTCTCCATGTCCCTCTTCACCTCCCTCTATCCATGTCCCTCTTCACCTCCCTCTCTCCATGTCCCTCTTCACCTCCCTCTCTCCGTGTCTCTCTTCACCTCCCTCTCCCTCTCTCCGTGTCTCTCTTCACCTCCCTCTCCCTCTCTCCGTGTCCCTCTTCACCTCCCTCTCTCCGTGTCTCTCTTCACCTCCCTCTCCCTCTCGCCGTGTCTCTCTTCACCTCCCTCTCTCCGTGTCTCTCTTCACCTCCCTCTCCCTCTCTCCATGTCCCTCTTCACCTCCCTCTCCCTCTCTCCGTGTCTCTCTTCACCTCCCTCTCCCTCTCGCGAAGTCCCTCTTCACCTCCCTCTCTCCGTGTCAATCTTGACCTCCCTCTCCCTCTCTCCATGTCTCTCTTCACCTCCCTCTCCCTCTCTCCATGTCCCTCTTCACCTCCCTCTCCCTCTCTCCGTGTCTCTCTTCACCTCCCTCTCCCTCTCTCCATGTCCCTCTTCACCTCCCTCTCTCCGTGTCCCTCTTCACCTCCCTCTCCCTCTCTCCGTGTCTCTCTTCACCTCCCTCTCCCTCTCTCCATGTCTCTCTTCACCTCCCTCTCCCTCTCTCCGTGTCTCTCTTCACCTCGCTCTCTCCGTGTCCCTCTTCACCTCCCTCTCCCTCTATCCTTGTCCCTCTTCACCTCCCTCTCTCCATGTCCCTCTTCACCTCCCTCTCCCTCTCTCCATGTCCCTCTTCACCTCCCTCTCTCCATGTCTCTCTTCACCTCCCTCTCTCTCCATGTCCCTCTTCACCTCCCTCTCCCTCTCTCCGTGTCTCTCTTCACCTCCCTCTCTCCGTGTCTCTCTTCACCTCCCTCTCCCTCTCTCCCTGTCTCTCTTCACCTCCCTCTCCCCTCTCTCCGTGTCCCTCTTCACCTCCCTCTCTCCGTGTCTCTCTTCACCTCCCTCTCCCTCTCTCCGTGTCTCTCTTCACCTCCCTCTCTCCGTGTCTCTCTTCACCTCCCTCTCCCTCTCTCCATGTCCCTCTTCACCTCCCTCTCCCTCTCTCCGTGTCTCTCTTCACCTCCCTCTCCCTCTCGCGAAGTCCCTCTTCACCTCCCTCTCTCCGTGTCACTCTTGACCTCCCTCTCCCTCTCTCCATGTCTCTCTTCACCTCCCTCTCCCTCTCTCCATGTCCCTCTTCACCTCCCTCTCCCTCTCTCCGTGTCTCTCTTCACCTCCCTCTCCCTCTCTCCATGTCCCTCTTCACCTCCCTCTCTCCATGTCCCTCTTCACTTCCCTCTCCCTCTCTCCATGTCCCTCTTCACCTCCCTCTCTCCATGTCCCTCTTCACCTCCCTCTCCCTCTATCCATGTCCCTCGTCACCTCCCTCTCTCCATGTCCCTCGTCACCTCCCTCTCTCCATGTCCCTCTTCACTTCCCTCTCCCTCTCTCCGTGTCTCTCTTCACCTCCCTCTCCCTCTCTCCATGTCCCTCTTCCCCTCCCTCTCTCCATGTCCCTCTTCACCTCCCTCTCCCTCTCTCCATGTACCTCTTCACCTCCCTCTCACTCTCTCCATGTCCCTCTTCAACTCCCTCTCTCCATGTCCCTCTTCACCTCCCTCTATCCATGTCCCTCTTCACCTCCCTCTCTCCATGTCCCTCTTCACCTCCCTCTCTCCATGTCTCTCTTCACCTCCCTCTCTCTCCATGTCCCTCTTCACCTCCCTCTCCCTCTCTCCGTGTCTCTCTTCACCTCCCTCTCTCCGTGTCTCTCTTCACCTCCCTCTCCCTCTCTCCGTGTCTCTCTTCACCTCCCTCTCCCTCTCTCCGTGTCCCTCTTCACCTCCCTCTCTCCGTGTCTCTCTTCACCTCCCTCTCCCTCTCTCCGTGTCTCTCTTCACCTCCCTCTCTCCGTGTCTCTCTTCACCTCCCTCTCCCTCTCTCCATGTCCCTCTTCACCTCCCTCTCCCTCTCTCCGTGTCTCTCTTCACCTCCCTCTCCCTCTCGCGAAGTCCCTCTTCACCTCCCTCTCTCCGTGTCTCTCTTCACCTCCCTCTCCCTCTCTCCGTGTCTCTCTTCACCTCCCTCTCTCCGTGTCTCTCTTCACCTCCCTCTCCCTCTCTCCATGTCCCTCTTCACCTCCCTCTCCCTCTCTCCGTGTCTCTCTTCACCTCCCTCTCCCTCTCGCGAAGTCCCTCTTCACCTCCCTCTCTCCGTGTCACTCTTGACCTCCCTCTCCCTCTCTCCATGTCTCTCTTCACCTCCCTCTCCCTCTCTCCATGTCCCTCTTCACCTCCCTCTCCCTCTCTCCGTGTCTCTCTTCACCTCCCTCTCCCTCTCTCCATGTCCCTCTTCACCTCCCTCTCTCCATGTCCCTCTTCACTTCCCTCTCCCTCTCTCCATGTCCCTCTTCACCTCCCTCTCTCCATGTCCCTCTTCACCTCCCTCTCCCTCTATCCATGTCCCTCGTCACCTCCCTCTCTCCATGTCCCTCGTCACCTCCTTCTCCCTCTCTCCATGTCCCTCTTCTCCTCCCTCTCTCCATGTCCCTCTTCCCCTCCCTCTCTCCATGTCCCTCTTCACCTCCCTCTCCCTCTCTCCATGTACCTCTTCACCTCCCTCTCACTCTCTCCATGTCCCTCTTCAACTCCCTCTCTCCATGTCCCTCTTCACCTCCCTCTATCCATGTCCCTCTTCACCTCCCTCTCTCCATGTCCCTCTTCACCTCCCTCTCTCCATGTCTCTCTTCACCTCCCTCTCTCTCTCTCCATGTCCCTCTTCACCTCCCTCTCCCTCTCTCCGTGTCTCTCTTCACCTCCCTCTCTCCGTGTCTCTCTTCACCTCCCTCTCCCTCTCTCCGTGTCTCTCTTCACCTCCCTCTCCCTCTCTCCGTGTCCCTCTTCACCTCCCTCTCTCCGTGTCTCTCTTCACCTCCCTCTCCCTCTCTCCGTGTCTCTCTTCACCTCCCTCTCTCCGTGTCTCTCTTCACCTCCCTCTCCCTCTCTCCATGTCCCTCTTCACCTCCCTCTCCCTCTCTCCGTGTCTCTCTTCACCTCCCTCTCCCTCTCGCGAAGTCCCTCTTCACCTCCCTCTCTCCGTGTCAATCTTGACCTCCCTCTCCCTCTCTCCATGTCTCTCTTCACCTCCCTCTCCCTCTCTCCATGTCCCTCTTCACCTCCCTCTCCCTCTCTCCGTGTCTCTCTTCACCTCGCTCTCTCCGTGTCCCTCTTCACCTCCCTCTCCCTCTATCCTTGTCCCTCTTCACCTCCCTCTCTCCATGTCCCTCTTCACCTCCCTCTCCCTCTCTCCATGTCCCTCTTCACCTCCCTCTCTCCATGTCTCTCTTCACCTCCCTCTCTCTCCATGTCCCTCTTCACCTCCCTCTCCCTCTCTCCGTGTCTCTCTTCACCTCCCTCTCCCTCTCTCCGTGTCTCTCTTCACCTCCCTCTCCCTCTCTCCCTGTCTCTCTTCACCTCCCTCTCCCTCTCTCCGTGTCCCTCTTCACCTCCCTCTCTCCGTGTCTCTCTTCACCTCCCTCTCCCTCTCTCCGTGTCTCTCTTCACCTCCCTCTCTCCGTGTCTCTCTTCACCTCCCTCTCCCTCTCTCCATGTCCCTCTTCACCTCCCTCTCCCTCTCTCCGTGTCTCTCTTCACCTCCCTCTCCCTCTCGCGAAGTCCCTCTTCACCTCCCTCTCTCCGTGTCACTCTTGACCTCCCTCTCCCTCTCTCCATGTCTCTCTTCACCTCCCTCTCCCTCTCTCCATGTCCCTCTTCACCTCCCTCTCCCTCTCTCCGTGTCTCTCTTCACCTCCCTCTCCCTCTCTCCATGTCCCTCTTCACCTCCCTCTCTCCGTGTCCCTCTTCACCTCCCTCTCCCTCTCTCCGTGTCTCTCTTCACCTCCCTCTCCCTCTCTCCGTGTCTCTCTTCACCTCCCTCTCCCTCTCTCCATGTCTCTCTTCACCTCCCTCTCCCTCTCTCCATGTCCCTCTTCACCTCCCTCTCCCTCTCTCCGTGTCCCTCTTCACCTCCCTCTCCCTCTCTCCGTGTCTCTCTTCACCTCCCTCTCTCCGTGTCTCTCTTCACCTCCCTTTCTCCGTGTCTCTCTTCACCTCCCTCTCTCCGTGTCTCTCTTCACCTCCCTCTCTCCGTGTCTCTCTTCACCTCCCTCTCTCCGTGTCTCTCTTCACCTCCCTCTGTCCGTGTCTCTCTTCACCTCCCTCTCCCTCTCTCTGTGTCTCTCTTCACCTCCCTCTCTCCGTGTCTCTCTTCACCTCCCTCTCCCTCTCTCCGTGTCTCTCTTCACCTCCCTCTCCCTCTCGCGAAGTCCCTCTTCACCTCCCTCTCTCCGTGTCACTCTTGACCTCCCTCTCCCTCTCTCCATGTCCCTCTTCACCTCCCTCTCTCCGTGTCCCTCTTCACCTCCCTCTCCTTCTCTCCGTGTCTCTCTTCACCTCCCTCTCCCTCTCTCCGTGTCTCTCTTCACCTCCCTCTCCCTCTCTCCGTGTCTCTCTTCACCTTGCTCTCTCCGTGTCCCTCTTCACCTCCCTCTCCCTCTCTCCATGTCCCTCTTCACCTCCCTCTCTCCGTATCTCTTCACCTCCCTCTCTCCATGTCTCTCTTCACCTCCCTCTCCCTCTCTCCGTGTCTCTCTTCACCTCCCTCTCCCTCTCTCCATGTCCCTCTTCACCTCCCTCTCCCTCTCTCCATGTCCCTCTTCACCTCCCTCTCCCTCTCTCCGTGTCTCTCTTCACCTCCCTCTCTCCGTGTCTCTCTTCACCTCCCTTTCTCCGTGTCTCTCTTCACCTCCCTCTCTCCGTGTCTCTCTTCACCTCCCTCTCTCCATGTCCCTCTTCACCTCCCTCTCTCCATGTCTCTCTTCACCTCCCTCTCTCTCTCTCCATGTCCCTCTTCACCTCCCTCCCTCTCTCCGTGTCTCTCTTCACCTCCGTGTCTCTCTTCACCTCCCTCTCCGTGTCTCCGTGTCTCTCTTCACCTCCCTCTCCCTCTCTCCGTGTCTCTCTTCTTCACTCTCCCTCTCTCCGTGTCCCTCTTCACCTCCCTCTCTCCGTGTCTCTCTTCACCTCCCTCTCCCTCTCTCCGTGTCTCTCTTCACCTCCCTCTCTCCTCTCTCCTCCCTCTCCCTCTCTCCATGTCCCTCTTCACCTCCCTCTCCCGTGTCCGTGTCTCTCTTCACCTCCCTCTCCCTCTCCGAAGTCCCTCTTCACCTCCCTCTCTCCGTGTCAATCTTGACCTCCCTCTCCCTCTCTCCATGTCTCTCTTCACCTCCCTCTCCCTCTCTCCATGTCCCTCTTCACCTCCCTCTCCCTCTCTCCGTGTCTCTCTTCACCTCGCTCTCTCCGTGTCCCTCTTCACCTCCCTCTCCCTCTATCCTTGTCCCTCTTCACCTCCCTCTCTCCATGTCCCTCTTCACCTCCCTCTCCCTCTCTCCATGTCCCTCTTCACCTCCCTCTCTCCATGTCTCTCTTCACCTCCCTCTCTCTCCATGTCCCTCTTCACCTCCCTCTCCCTCTCTCCGTGTCTCTCTTCACCTCCCTCTCTCCGTGTCTCTCTTCACCTCCCTCTCCCTCTCTCCCTGTCTCTCTTCACCTCCCTCTCCCTCTCTCCGTGTCCCTCTTCACCTCCCTCTCTCCGTGTCTCTCTTCACCTCCCTCTCCCTCTCTCCGTGTCTCTCTTCACCTCACCCTCTCTCCGTGTCTCTCTTCACCTCCCTCTCCCTCTCTCCATGTCCCTCTTCACCTCCCTCTCCCTCTCTCCGTGTCTCTCTTCACCTCCCTCTCCCTCTCTCCGAAGTCCCTCTTCACCTCCCTCTCTCCGTGTCACTCTTGACCTCCCTCTCCCTCTCTCCATGTCTCTCTTCACCTCCCTCTCCCTCTCTCCATGTCCCTCTTCACCTCCCTCTCCCTCTCTCCGTGTCTCTCTTCACCTCCCTCTCTCCTCTCTCTCCCCTCTTCACCTCCCTCTCTCCGTGTCCCTCTTCACCTCCCTCTCCCTCTCTCCGTGTCTCTCTTCTCCCTCCCTCTCCCTCTCTCCGTGTCTCTCTTCACCTCCCTCTCCCTCTCTCCGTGTCTCTCTTCACCTCCCTCTCCCTCTCTCCATGTCCCTCTTCACCTCCCTCTCCCTCTCTCCGTGTCCCTCTTCACCTCCCTCTCCTCTCTCCGTGTCTCTCTTTCACCTCCCTCTCTCCGTGTCTCTCTTCACCTCCCTCTCTCCGTGTCTCTCTTCACCTCCCCTCCCTCTCTCCGTGTCTCTCTTCACCTCCCTGTCTCCGTGTCTCTCTTCACCTCCCTCTCTCCGTGTCTCTCTTCACCTCCCTCTCTCCGTGTCTCTCTTCACCTCCCTCTCTCCGTGTCTCTCTTCACCTCCCTCTCTCCGTGTCTCTCTTCACCTCCCTCTCCCTCTCTCTGTGTCTCTCTTCACCTCCCTCTCTCCGTGTCTCTCTTCACCTCCCTCTCCCTCTCTCCGTGTCTCTCTTCACCTCCCTCTCCCTCTCTCCGTGTCCCTCTTCACCTCCCTCTCTCCGTGTCACTCACCTCCCTCTCCCTCTCTCCATGTCCCTCTTCACCTCCTCTCTCCGTGTCCCTCTCTCACCTCCCTCCTTCTCTCCGTGTCACCTCCCTCCCTCTCTCCGTGTCCTCTCTTCACCTCCCTCTCCCTCTCTCCGTGTCTCTCTTCTCCCTTCCCTCTCTCCGTGTCTCTCTTCACCTCCCTCTCCCTCTCTCCGTGTCCCTCTTCTCCTCTCTCTCTCCGTGTCTCTTCACCTCCCTCTCTCCGTGTCCCTCTTCACCTCCCTCTCCCTCTCTCCATGTCCCTCTTCACCTCCCTCCCTCTCTCCGTGTCTCTCTTCACCTCCCTCTCTCCGTGTCTCTCTTCACCTCCCTCTCCCTCTCTCCGTGTCTCTCCTCCCCTCCCTCTCTCCGTGTCTCTCTTCACCTCCCCTCTCCTCTCTCCGTGTCTCTCTTCACCTCCCTCCTCTCGTGTCCCTCTTCACCTCCCTCTCCCCTCTCCGTGTCCTCTTCACCTCCCTCTCCCTCTCTCCGTGTCTCTCTTCACCTCCCCCTCTCTCCGTGTCTCTCTTCACCTCCCTTCACCTCCCTCTCTCCGTGTCTCTCTTCACCTCCCTCTCCTCCGTGTCTCTCTTCACCTCCCTCTCTCCGTGTCTCTCTTCACCTCCCTCTCTCCGTGTCTCTCTTCACCTCCCTCTCTCCGTGTCTCTCTTCACCTCCCTCTCCCTCTCTCCGTGTCTCTCTTCACCTCCCTCTCCCTCTCTCCGTGTCTCTCTTCACCTCCTCTTCACCTCCCCTCTCTCCGTGTCTCTCTTCACCTCCCCTCCCTCTCTCCGTGTCTCTCTTCACCTCCCTCTCTCCCTCTCTCCATGTCTCTCCGTGTCTCTTCACCTCCCTCTCTCCATGTCTCTCTTCACCTCCTCTCACCTCCCTCTCTCCATGTCTCTCTTCGTGTCTCTCTTCACCTCCCTCTCCCTCTCTCCATGTCCCTCTTCACCTCCCCTCCCTCTCTCCATGTCCCTCTTCACCTCTTCTCCTCCCCTTCTCCCTCTCTCCGTGTCTCTCTTCACCTCCCTTTCTCCGTGTCTCCTTCACCTCCCTCTCTCCGTGTCTCTCTTCACCTCCCTCTCTCCGTGTCTCTCTTCACCTCCCTCTCTCCGTGTCCTCTTCACCTCCCTCTCTCCGTGTCTCTCTTCACCTCCCTCTCCCTCTCTCCGTGTCTCTCTTCACGTCCCTCTCCCTCACTCCGTGTCTCTCTTCACCTCCCTCTCCCTCTCTCCGTGTCTCTCTTCACCTCCCTCTCTCCGTGTCTCTCTTCACCTCCCTCTCTCCATGTCTCTCTTCACCTCCCTCTCCCTCTCTCCGTGTCTCTCTTCACCTCCCTCTCCCTCTCTCCGTGTCTCTCTTCACCTCCCTCTCCCTCTCTCCATGTCCCTCTTCACCTCCCTCTCTCCATGTCCCTCTTCACCTCCCTCTCCCTCTCTCCGTGTCTCTCTTCACTTCCCTCTCCCTCTCTCCGTGTCTCTCTTCACCTCCCTCTCCCTCTCTCCATGTCTTCACCTCTTCTCCATGTCCCTCTTCACCTCCCTCTCCCTCTCTCCGTGTCTCTCTTCACCTCCCCTCCCTCTCTCCCTCTTCTCCCTCTCCCTCCCTCCATGTCCCTTCTTCCCTCTCCCTCTCTCCGTGTCTCTCTTCACCTCCCTCTCTCCGTGTCTCTCTTCTCCTCCCTCTCCCTCTCTCCGTGTCTCTCTTCACCTCCCTCTCCCTCTCTCCGTGTCCCTCTTCACCTCCCTCTCCCTCTCTCCGTGTCCCTCTTCACCTCCCTCTCTCCGTGTCCCTCTTCACCTCCCTCTCCCTCTCTCCATGTCCCTCTTCACCTCCCTCTCTCCATGTCCCTCTTCACCTCCCTCTCTCCATGTCCCTCTTCACCTCCCTCTCCCTCTCTCCGTGTCTCTCTTCACCTCCCTCTCCCTCTCTCCGTGTCTCTCTTCACCTCCCTCTCTCCGTGTCTCTCTTCACCTCCCTCTCCCTCTCTCCATGTCCCTCTTCACCTCCCTCTCCCTCTCTCCGTGTCTCTCTTCACCTCCCTCTCCCTCTCTCCGTGTCTCTCTTCACCTCCCTCTCCCTCTCTCCATGTCCCTCTTCACCTCCCTCTCCCTCTCTCCGTGTCTCTCTTCTCCTCCCTCTCCCTCTCTCCGTGTCTCTCTTCACCTCCCTCTCCCTCTCTCCGTGTCCCTCTTCACCTCCCTCTCCCTCTCTCCGTGTCCCTCTTCACCTCCCTCTCTCCGTGTCTCTCTTCACCTCCCTCTCCCTCTCTCCGTGTCCCTCTTCACCTGCCTCTCTCCGTGTCTCTCTTCACCTCCCTCTCCCTCTCTCCATGTCCCTCTTCACCTCCCTCTCCCTCTCTCCGTGTCTCTCTTCACCTCCCTCTCTCCGTGTCCCTCTTCACCTCCCTCTCCCTCTCTCCGTGTCTCTCTTCACCTCCCTCTCCCTTTCTCCGTGTCCCTCTTCACCTCCCTCTCTCCGTGTCTCTCTTCACCTCCCTCTCCCTCTCTCCGTGTCCCTCTTCACCTGCCTCTCTCCGTGTCTCTCTTCACCTCCCTCTCCCTCTCTCCATGTCCCTCTTCACCTCCCTCTCCCTCTCTCCGTGTCTCTCTTCACCTCCCTCTCTCCGTGTCCCTCTTCACCTCCCTCTCCCTCTCTCCGTGTCTCTCTTCACCTCCCTCTCCCTCTCTCCGTGTCCCTCTTCACCTCCCTCTCCCTCTCTCCGTGTCCCTCTTCACCTCCCTCTCTCCGTGTCCCTCTTCACCTCCCTCTCCCTCTCTCCGTGTCCCTCTTCACCTCCCTCTCCCTCTCTCCGTGTCCCTCTTCACCTCCCTCTCCCTCTCTCCGTGTCTCTCTTCACCTCCCTCTCCCTCTCTCCGTGTCTCTCTTCACCTCCCTCTCCCTCTCTCCGTGTCTCTCTTCACCTCCCTCTCCCTCTCTCCGTGTCCCTCTTCACCTCCCTCTCCCTCTCTGCATGTCTCTCCGAGGTTAGAAAGGAATGTGTGCAATGCGCGAGCAGGGCGGTTGGAGGCGGTGGCGGTGGCGGCAGTTGCAGAGTGGCTTGAGCCTTACAGAGTGGAGCTGGGAATCTCTTATTACAATCAAAACCAGCCTTCCTCTGCAATCCCTTCCTCTCTCTTTCTCTCCTTCTCTGTCACTCTGTGTTATCCACACACAGCAGTCGACCATCTTGTTTTATCTCTGACTCTTCTTTATTTACATTATCTAGAGTCGATTTTCCTCTTTTAAAATAAATGTCCTTCCTTCTCTCCTTCCTTCCTTCCTTCCTTCCTTCCTTCCTTCCTTCCTTCCTTCCTTCCTTCCTTCCTTCCTTCCTTCCTTCCTTCCTTCCTTCCTTCCTTCCTTCCTTCCTTCCTTCCTTCCTTCCTCCCTCCCTCCCTCCCTCCCTCCCTCCCTCCCTCCCTCCCTCCCTCCCTCCCTCCCTCCTTCCTTCCTTCCTTCCTTCCTTCCCTTCCTCCCTCCTCCCTCCCTCCCTCCCTCCCTCCCTCCCTCCCTCCCTCCCTCCCTCCCTCCCTCATGCTCTAACTCTCCCCACTTTGGTGTTGAACTGTTCCGGCAACTAAATACTGCCACCAACCGTAGCTACGGCAACAGTTGCCAGGTGCACAGGGCTAGTAAAGGATGCTGTTCCCAACACTATCCACAAGGTACATGTAGTCATTTAAACCACAAGCTTGGTGGTCAGTAAACCTGTTAGGACAGTATTAGCTCACGTAGCTAAAGCCAGTGTGCTTGCTTTAAAGCTTAAAAGCGAATGTGTCGTGTACCTTTCATGTCACTAGCAAGACAAAATAAAACTAGACATTGACAGGGTCTGGTCTATTGGTAGTGCTGCCCCGACTACCTTTCCTCAAACAGGCATTCCATTCCTGGGTCAGCCCTTCAACACTTTCATCTCTTCATCTGTCTCCCGCTCACAGTCTATAAATAATCATATGTGGAAGGAGGATGGAATCCCATCCTCGTTTTAATAGGCAGTGCTGCAGGGAGATATAGTTCTTCTATAGTTTAGTACTGACTGTCCACTGGGTAAGTCAAGTATAGTTTATTATAAGGATCTACAACACTGTTCCTGAAGAGATACTGTGTGTGCAATACGGTATACATTTTAGGACCACCTTTCTTTCTTTCAACCCAACAGCAACATACACTATATATACAAAAGTATGTGGACACCCCTTCAAATGAGTGGATTCGGCTATGTCAGCCATACCTGTTGCTGATAGGTGTATCAAATCGAGCACACAGTCATGCGATCTCCAATGCCCCCATGCACAAAGCAAGGTAATAGAGAAATGGTTTGTCGAGATCGGGGTAGAACAATTTGACTGGTCTGCACAAAGCCCTGACCTCAACCCCATCCAACACCTTGGGATGAATCGGAACGCCGACTGTGAGCCAGGCCTAATCACCCAACATCAGTGCTCAACCTCACTAATGATCTTGTGGCTGAATGGAAGCAAGTCCCCACAGCAATGTTCCAACATCTAGTGTAGTGGAAAGCCTTCCCAGAAGAGTGGAGGTTGTTATAGCAGCAAAGGGGGGACCAACTCCATATTAATGGCAATGATTTTGGAATGAGATGTTCGACAAGCAGGTGTCCACATTCTTTTGTCAAGTAGTGTTCTTGTTTCGCGTGATGTATTGTTGTCTCTATCTCCTTGCCTTTGTGCTGTTGTCTGTGCCCAATAATGTTTGTACCATGTTGTGTTGCTACCATGTTGTATTGTCATGTGTTGCTGCCTTGCTATGTTGTTGTCTTAGGTCTCTCTTTATGTAGTGTTGTTGTGTCTCTCTTGTCGTGATGTGTGTTTTGTCCTATTAAAACGTTTAATCCCAGCCCCCGTCCCCGCAGGAGGCCTTTTGCCTTTTGGTTGGCCGTCATTATAAATAAGAATTTGTTCTTAATTGACTTGCCTAGTTAAATAAAGGTTGAATAGAACATAAAGAAGTGTAGCACAAGCCACCTCTCTGAATTTAGTGACACCTACAGAATGAGTCCAGGTACTGTATGGGCAACTTCGGTCCATCTGGCCTGCGGTGTGAGCTCTGTTTCCTTCTCTACCTGATTCAACTAATGGTTTAAATTGAACAGAGATCAGGTGGGTAGTGCAGGGCTGGAACAACAGCCTGCACACACTGCAGCTCTTCAGGATCCCTCCGAGTTTCCCATCCCGAGTCGTGGTATTCTCCATTTCTGTAGCCTATCCCTTGAGAGGGCTGACTAATTCACCATACCTGTAGAGCATTGTAGAGGTGCCCGTCAGCACACCGAGGGGGGTGTGTCCATCACTAGCTTCCTGTTTCCCCATGGTGCCCTTCTCCTTAAGAAGATGCAAATTTATGCGCAAGCAAAGGCAGGTCCTGTATTTTTTGATGAAAAAGATCTATGAGAGAGGCTCGTTTCACTCTCTCTCCCTCTCTCTCTCTTTCCCCTTTCTCTTTCCGCCTCCCTCCCTGCAGCTTTCTCTCTCTCTCTCTCTCTCTCTCTCTCTCTCTCTCTCTCTCTCTCTCTCTCTCTCTCTCTCTCTCTCTCTCTCTCTCTCTCTCTCTCTCTCTCTCTCTCCCTCTCTCTCTCTTTCCCCTTTCTCTTTCTGCCTCCCTCCCTGCAGCTTTCTCTCTCTCTCTCTCTCTCTCTCTCTCTCTCTCTCTCTCTCTCTCTCTCCCTTTTTCTTTTATAACGGGCCTCACTTTAATATGTATGCAAATGCACCCTCTTCCATCGCCTTAATTGTCTGCTTCAAGCAGCCCAGCCTGTGTGAAGGGTGTTTGTTTTTGTGTGGAGCTCTAGCTAACGGCCGAACCCTTTGGAGAAACCCCGGCGCTGCCTTGCCACAGGGGGCCACGGCATCGGGAACAGACGCTCCGGCGGATCGAGGGGGCCACAATTCGGTTGGCTGCGATAGCCACAGCCAACTGGAGCCGAAAATCACTTGTGTGCTGATGCTACGTATCTTTCAGTCGACCTTTCCTATTTCGCTTTTCTGAGTCTGGCAACAGGGCTACAGACACACATACACCCCCCCCCCCACCCGCTGCTAAAACTTTCCTTGAAAGGAGAAATGTTTGGTGGTTTGTTTGTGTTTTTCTGCCTTGTGGAAAAGTGTTGTATCACAAAATGGGCATGACTGTGCATATTTAATGTAAATACTTATATTTAGCATTATATTCTGCTTTTTTGTGTCAGTATCCCGGTATCTGTACCTGGAATTGCTTAATAGGTTACGAACCCTAATGAATCCTAAAATATATAATATATAAATAAAATAAATCATGTCAAATTAGATGTTTTTTAAATTTCCATATTTATCCTTGACTTTTAAGTAAATGTGCATTGTGGTTTAAGCTAGATCCTTCTTGAAAAAGAGATAAGAAATCTCATTGGACATAATGGTCTCCATTTAAACGTATCTACCATACAGGGTTGGCTCACTATTGACTTTGACCTTCATGCCACTTATTTTGCAGTGAATTTCAAACTCAGATTCAACCATAAAGACCATAGAGGTTTCCCAATGCCTCACAAAGAAGGGCATCTATTGGTACATAAATAATTAAATAAAAAAAGCAAACATTGAATATCCCTTTGAGCATGGTGAAGTTAATAATTACACTTTGGATGGTGTGTCAACACACCCAGTCACTACAAAGATAAAGGGGTCCATCCTAACTCAGTTGCTGGAGAAGAAGGAAACAGCTCAGGGATTTCACCGTGAGGCTTATGGTGACTTCAAAACAGAGTTTAATGGCTGTGATAGGAGAAAACTGAGTACTTACTCCACAATACTAACTAACCTAATTGACACAGAAAGAAGCCTGTACAGAATAATACAAATATTCCAAAAACATGCATCCAGATTGCAACAAGGCAGTAAAGTAATACTGCACAAAATGTGGCAAAGCAATGCACTTTAATTCACAGTTATAGAGTTTAATGGCTGTGATAGGAGAAAACTAAACAACATTGTAGTTACTCCACAATACTAACCTAAATGACAGAGGGAAAAGAAAGAAGCCTGCACATAATACAAATATTCCAAAACATGCATCCTGTTTGCAACAAGGCAAAGCAATACACTTTCTGTCCTAAACACAAAGTGATATGTTTGAGGCAAATCCAATACAACATATTACTGAGTACCACTCTCCATATTTTTAAACATAGTGGTGGCTGCATCATGTTATGGGTATGCTTGTAATCATTAAGGACTGGGGAGTTTTTCAGGATACAAAATAAATGGAATGGTGCAGAGCACAGGAAAAATCCTAGAGGATCATCTTGTTCAGTCGACTTTCCACCAGACACTGGGAGATGAATTCACCTTTCAGCAGGACAATAAACTAAAACACAAGGTCAATCTACAATGGAATTGCTTACCAATAGAAAGTGAATGTTACAGTTTTGACCAAATCTACTTGGAAATCTATGACAAGAAATGTTTTTTTAGCAATGATTGACAACCAATTTAACAGTGCTTTAAGTATTTTGGAAATAATAATGGCAAATATTGTACAATCCAGGTGTACAAAGCTCTTCGACACTTACCGAGAAAGATCTCTACCAAATGTGATTCTAAAATGTCTTGACTCAGGGGTGTGAATACTTATGTAAATTAGATACTTGTGTATTTTGCTTTAAATAAATGTGCTACATTTAAAATATATATTTTTAATTTTGTCATTATGGGGTACAGTGTGTAGATAGATGGGTGAGAAGCAACATCTATTTAATTATATGTTGAATAAGTCAAGGGGTATGAATAGTTTCTAAAGGCACTGCTTTATAACTGTTCATATACTGTGAAGTAGAACTACTATCAACTTCCTATTTTGGGCACAATAAGAGCAAACAGACATTTCCTCATGCATCATCTCTTCCTTTCTTCATTTCTCTATAGTGTGTTGAAGGCTCAACATCACCACCCAAAGTGACAGCCATGACTTAACGTGTAATGAGTATTTGTCCGCAGTGTGATGACAATTTGTCGGATGACATTACTTAATTAACCCTATTAAGAGAATCAAATATTCACTATGACACCCGTGGTTACTGTTTCTCCAAGATTTCTCATTTTTATGACTGAACTGTGTATTTTTCAATCATCAGCATTACTTGATAAAATAAAGTGATCTATGAATTACCTAATGAGATTAGGTAACACTTTACGTTACTAAGTTTAGAAAACACGTTACATTACTGAGTGTAGGTAACACCACATTATAAAGCTTTGCCAACACTTTAATATATAGTAACATTTTACATTACTGAGTTTAGGTTACACTTTACAATACTGAGTTAAGGTAACACTTTACGTTACTAAGTGTAGATAACCCTTTACGTTACTAAGTGTTGTTAACCCTTTACGTTACTAAGAGTAGATAACCCTTTACGTTACTAAGAGTAGATAACCCTTTACGTTACTAAGAGTAGATAACCCTTTACGTTACTAAGAGTAGATAACCCTTTACGTTACTAAGAGTAGATAAACGTTACTAAGAGTAGGTAACCCTTTACGTTACTAAGAGTAGATAACCCTTTACGTTACTAAGAGTAGATAACCCTTTATGTTACTAAGAGTAGATAACCCTTTACGTTACTAAGAGTAGATAACCCTTTACGTTACTAAGAGTAGATAACCCTTTATGTTACTAAGAGTAGATAACCCTTTACGTTACTAAGTGTAGATAACCCTTTACATTACTAAGTGTAGATAACCCTTTACGTTACTAGGAGTAGATAACACTTTACGTTACTAAGAGTAGATAACACTTTACGTTACTAAGAGTAGATAACCCTTTACGTTACTAAGAGTAGGTAACCCTTTACGTTACTAAGAGTAGATAACCCTTTACGTTACTAAGAGTAGATAACCCTTTACGTTACTAAGAGTAGATAACACTTTACGTTACTAAGTGTAGATAACCCTTCACGTTACTAAGTGTAGGTAACACTTTACGTTACTAAGTGTAGATAACCCTTCACGTTACTAAGTGTAGGTAACACTTTACGTTACTAAGTGTAGATAACCCTTTACGTTACTAAGTGTAGGTAACACTTTACGTTACTAAGAGTAGATAACCCTTTACGTTACTAAGTGTAGATAACCCTTTACGTTACTAAGTGTAGATAACCCTTTACGTTACTAAGAGTAGATAACACTTTACGTTACTAAGAGTAGATAACCCTTTACGTTACTAAGTGTAGATAACCCTTTACGTTACTAAGTGTAGGTAACACTTTAT
This sequence comes from Oncorhynchus gorbuscha, assembly GCF_021184085.1. Taxonomy (NCBI): domain Eukaryota; kingdom Metazoa; phylum Chordata; class Actinopteri; order Salmoniformes; family Salmonidae; genus Oncorhynchus; species Oncorhynchus gorbuscha. The sequence continues at coordinate 73,755,098 of NC_060183.1, read as the reverse complement.
GTTACTAAGAGTAGATAACCCTTTACTTTACTAAGTGTAGATAACCCTTTACATTACTAAATGTAGATAACCCTTTACATTACTAAGTGTAGATAACCCTTTACGTTACTAAGTGTAGGTAACACTTTACGTTACTAAGAGTAGATAACCCTTTACGTTACTAAGAGTAGATAACACTTTACGTTCATAAGTGTAGTTAATCCTTTACGATACTAAGTGTAGGTAATTATTCACTTTACCAAGTTTAGGTTACACTTAACATTACTGAGTTCAGGTAACCCTTTACGTTAACAAGTTTAGGTAACCCTTAACATTACTGAGTTCAGGTAACCCTTAACATTACTGAGTTTAGGTAACCCTTAACATTAATGAGTTTAGGTAACACTTAACATTACTGAGTTTATGTAACACTTAACATTACTGTGTTTAGGTAACATTTAACATTACTGAGTTCAGGTAACCCTTTACGTTAACAAGTTTAGCTAACCCTTAACATTACTGAGTTTAGGTAACTCTTAACATTACTGAGTTTAGGTAACACTTAACATTACTGAGTTTAGGTAACACTTAACATTACTGAGTTAGGTAACACTTAACATTACTGAGTTTAGGTAACCCTTAACATTACTGAGTTTAGGTAACACTAAACATTACTGAGTTTAGGTAACCCTTTACGTTACCAAGTTGAGGTGACACTTTACTTAAACCCTGCATCATAAGGGCTGCATACCTTTGTTATAACAATCTTCTAACAGATGTCATAAACAGTGAAGTCTATTGTCAGCTTATTACAACTGCCAACTTGGTTATGACACAGACCGACCATGTTAAGATAGACGTAGAGATATTACTAAATTACTCATTCTAACATGTTCTAATATGTTAATATTTTCTGATGAGTTATATTATGTACTGCTATTATCTAATTCAGCCAATTGGCTTGGCTCAAACCTAGCCATCTGTGTTTTTAGCTAAATAATGGTGTGTGTCATGATAGTGTGAGGTCAGTTGCCAAAAGGTGACCACAGCTGACATGACTGTTGGAGACATCTGTTAAAACATTGTTATGTAGACACTTATGACCGAGAGTTCACTCATAGTTCTCCTGATTACACTTATAAGCATTCATAGAAGCTTATGGCAGGATAATTATGCTCCTTCTCTATAACAGCACATACAAAACTTTCCAATAACGCATTCATGATACATTACACCCGGGTGGTTTCACATGTTATTTTTCACCTAATTATAATAGATGACATTGTCAGAACTTACGAGAGACATTTCAGAATAAAAGTTAGATGTTTTGTGACCTAATATCTTCCAATGACAAGTATTACATCTAGTCTAGACAGATGACCGACACTTCTCAAGGGTCAATTGAAAAGGATGGAGAGAGAGAGAGACAGACAGACAGACAGACAAACTGAGAGAGAAATCATCTGAGTATGGTGGGGTGAAGGAGAGATGTGTGGAAAGATCAAAAGGGCCTTGTTGTGGTTTGACAGCAGCTGTTTTCCTCACTATCAGAGTGGGGTAGCTTGTGAGACCCCCCTCTCTTCTCCACTCTCTGAAATAAGTGTTAACACATTCTTCAATTTCTGTGTCGTGTAAAGGTTTTCTCTGGGGATCATGGGAATTCCCCACACATCCAAGACACACCCAAGACACACCCATTCACAGGCACACACACACACACACACACACACACACACACACGCACGCACGCACGCACGCACGC